>NW_007248768.1:13608-50047 GCF_000164805.1 Carlito syrichta
TTTTTTTTGTCTTGCCCCTTTACAAATGGTATAAAAGCTTTCCCTTAGCTAACATTAAATTGTCATCTGTTCAGGAAGCAAGTGTCCGAGTATAATGTTTTCGTCTTTCACCTATCCGTCTCTCCTTCAGGAAATCTCACGACCTTTGCGGGGCGGGACCCCCGCACTACATATACAAAATGGAATATCACACAACCATAAAGAAGAACAAAATCATGAACTTTGCAGCAACCTGGATGGAATTAGTGTCTATAATACTGATTGATTTTTCACAGAAACAAAGAACTGAGTATAGCATGTTCTCATTCATAAGTGAAACTTGAACAAATGCCATAATACTATAAGAAAAGGATTGACAGTAATGGAAAACTCTGGGGATAAGGGGGGCAGGGAGGTGGGATTGACAGTAGTAAAAATCTGTCTGGGAAGGGGAAATACCTCATCAACAAGGGTACCTACACAATGAATATTTGTACACCTAACCTTGAATTGTACCCCCCAATTTTAAAATAAAAAAAATTAAAAGTTTAAAATAAGTGTATTGTTTTGAAGAAAGAAGGCAATTACTTTGCTATACCCCCATATCTGTCGGTATTCGATTTAAAAATTCACATAAAGGAAAACAAGAAAAAATAGAGAAACAAGTGGAAGTTTTTGAGTGAAGAAAAAAAAGGTATGGTGATAATCATGGCACATTGTATTTTAGGGGTGTGATCATAATAAATGAAACTATTTAAATGAAATGAGACAAAAAATAATTTTGGTATCTGTTTATAACAGTTTTTGCTTTTTGGTATTGCTCATAAATTTACACTATAACCAAAGAAGACATTGGAAGTAAAATAATATTCCACTCTCTAGTGTACTGTACTACACTAGAGTACTGGAGTACTGTAAAGCTTCACTGGATAGATTTTGGTTAAAAAAAAAAATTGACCTAAAAATTGAGAATATCAATTGGCTCTTGCACCAAATATCTGATAAGGAGACTCAATAAGATCTCAACATAAAGTGATTTTGCCCTAGAGAATTTTTGTTGTTGTTGTTGTTCAGGAAAATTCTCTGTAGAACTCTTCTCATCAGTACATAGCTAAGCTGATATAAAAACAAAAGCATTATCAAACAAAAACCAATAACAACATTAACAAAAAGATTTCCCAGAACACACAGATCTGCAAAAACAAACACAGCAAAAAAAAAAAAAAAAAAAAAAAAAAGTAAAAGCATATTATCAGAGTGATTCACAGGAGTTTTGGAAAAAATATGCATATCTTAGTTTTTAAAATATATATATATATACACACACACATATATGAGTATATCACATATATGCTAGGTTATATAGCAGAGTAATTAAAATTTTGAATGAATTGACCTTAAAATAAGAGATTATTCTGCATTATTCTGGTGGGATCGATGTAATTACAATGGTCCTGAATTGTGGAAATGAGAGGCAAAAGCAGAGTCAGTGTCATAGTGATGCAATGTGAGAAAGACCTGATTTGGCTATTAATAGTATTGAAGATGGAAGAAGATCAGAAATTGAAAAAATTGGGTAGTCTCTAGAAACTGCACAAGGCAAGGAAATAGATTCTCCCTTACAACCTCCAGAAGAAATACCACCCTGACTACATCTTCATTTTAGTTCTTTATGAATCATTTTGGTCTTCTGACTCCCAGAAATATGAAAGAATAAACTTATATAATTCAAATCTACTAATTTTCTGACAATTTGCTGTGACAACATTCGGAAAATAATATACCATGTATTTTGAGGGAAAAGAAACCTTAAGTTCCTTCTTGATATTTGTACCTAGTAAAATAAAACTGTATTAAAGTTTTTATATTATAAGAATTGGAGTAAATGCATTTTAATATTAAATATCAAAATGTAGATAATATGAGGCAAGTGAATATTCAGCTAATCTCAAAATAGTCAAGAAATCTTTAAGTATTAACTAAGTTTTTATCTTATTAAATTAAATATCTTTTAAATAAAATTACTTTGAACTAAGTAAAAAAGCAAATAGCAAGCTAGAAAAACTACTTGAAGAAATGTTGAAAAAAGTCCACTGTATTTGACACATAAAGGTTTATATTAAATTAAAACAATCTCTATACTTTCATGAAAAAATATACGAGGAAGATGAATCAACAACTAATAGAAAAAGATGAAATAATAAACATAAAATAAAATTCCATTTTTAAAATGTACTGAAAGTAGGATATATAACAATGATTTAAAGCCTGGATTCTAAAAACAGACTTTGTGTGATGTAGCATAGCTTATGTAAACTTTCTGTGCTTCAATTTTTTTGTTTATAACATAAGTGTAAGCAATGATATTTTCATGGTGTTGGTGTGAGAAATAAATGAGAGAATCTGTGCAAAGCATTTATGAAAGCTGTAGGGTGCATGTAAATAATTTTTTAAAAATCTCTAGCTATTAGCTGTTATTTGTCAAATGGATAAAATTAAGATACCATAGAAAAAACACACAGTGCTTGCACAGGAATGAAAGATATAGTTCCATGTACTGGGAATTCAATTGGCCCAGTTTCTGTGCAAACAAACTGGCAATATGCATCAAATATATTACAAAGTAAAAAAATAAATAAATTATCTCAACTCTACTTGGTCACTAGTGTCATATGTTTTTTTTTTCTTTTGTTGTTTATTTTTTTAATGTGTGAATGAATTTTTTAAAAGTGGTATTCCCACATAATGGAATGCCATACATCAACAAAAAAAAACAAACTATTGATACACACAACATAAGTGGATTTCAAAATAATAATGCTGAGTGAAAGAAGGCACTTACGAATATCACATACTGTGTGATTCCATTTGTATGACATTCCATTTATATGAAAAGACATACTATAGAGATTAATAGGTCCGTGGTTTCTATTGCTTAGAAATGGAGGAAGATTTTCCTACAATGAGGTAGCATGAGGGAATACTGCTGGGTACTGGAATTGCCTATCTTTTGTTTGTGGTGGTGATCATAAGGATACACGTATGGATTAAACCTATAACGTTTGTACATCAAGCAACCTAATTTTACTGTGTGTAATTTAAAAAAAAATTTTAGATTCAAGGGTACATGTGCAGGTTTGTTAAGTGAGTATATTGTGAGATGGTGACATTTGGGCTTCTATTGAACTTGTCACCCAAATAGTGAACATAATACCCAATAGGTAGTTTGCTCTCCTCCCCACCTCTTCCTTTAGGATTCCCCAGTGTCTATTGTTCCTGATTTTATGTGTATGTGCATCCAGTGTTTATTTCCCATTCATAAGTAAGAAGTTGTATTTGGTTTTCTACTTCTGCAGTAATTTTCTTAGAATAATGGCCCCAGCTGTATCTACATTGCTGCAAAAGAAACTATTTTCTTTATTATTTATGGCTGCATATGATTCCATGTTGTTTATGTACCATAATATCTTTATTCAATCCATTATTGATGGGCATTCAGATTGGCTCCATGTTTTTGATATTAAGAATAATGCTGTAATAATCATATGAGTGCAGGTGTCTTTTTGGTGGAATTATTTATGCTCCTTTGGGTAAATACTCAGTAGTGGGATCGGTGGATTGAATGGTAAATCTATTTTTAATTGTTTGGAAATCTCCAAACTGCTTTTCACAAGGGCTGAATTTGCTTACATTCCCACCAACAGTGTATGAGAGTTCCCTTTCCTTGGCAGCCTTGCCAACATCTGTTATTTTTTGACTTATTAATATAGACATTCTGTCTGATATGAGATAGTATTTCATTATGGTTTTGATTTGATTTGATTTGATTTGGTTCAGAAGCAGTGGGACTGGGACAGTCATGGGGGGAGGGTGTCATGCAGTGACGGTGGTGTCAGCAGTGCACAAAGAACTGACAGTTCAGCTCTCAGAGAACCCCTCGGACTCAACTGTAGTGTACAGGTGAGTGTAGGGCCACCATGCTCCTTTTGAACCTGATCACTCCCTGGGAGGAAGCAGCTGAGATAGGGCACTGGGGGAACACACGAACTGCTCTCTTCTCCTGTATACTGTGGCTATGGAGGCTGTGTTGGGTGTGCATAAAGGCGTTTAGATTGACTGCTGCTTCCTTGACCCAAGGACTTGCATGTAACCTTTGCAGTTGAAATCTCAGGGAAATGTGGGGCCTTAGCTGGTACTGAGCTACACAGGGATCAATGGACCTTTCTTAGCGCTGAGGGGCCTCACATGCCTCCTCGTGGAGGCTGGCTCCCCAGGCTTTGCTCTTCTCTGTTGAACCCTTCAGGGTGCTCTTAGAAGACCTGCTTGCAGTATTTATATTCACTCAGTACTTTAGTTCCTCTTAGCAAAAAAAGAGTACACTAGCTGCTTCTAGTCAGTCATTTAAACCAGTAAGTGTAAGGAAATTTAATAATAATTAAATTAAATCTAGTTTTCTAAAAATATTTAAAAGAATGGGGAATGCTAATAATATAACATTAGATAATGGAGCAGAATATGAAATCATATTTAGTGTTTAATTCCATATCTTATTATTAAGATAAAATATGCAATGGCTATTTTTAATGCATTAGGCATTACTTACATGTAGAGGGGACCCAAAAAACCCGGAATTACATTTTGGAGGGTGGGCCCCTTTTAGTACACTCAGGATTTGTTTCTCCAGGATCAAACAGTAAACCAAAGTTTTTACCTGGAAGTTTTGAGACTGTTGCATCATGATTTGCAAGAGCAACCTCCAGAGTTGTGGAAAATGGGTGACTGGTTCTTCCACCCTGTCAACGCACCTGCTGACACTATGAGTGTTCAGCAGTTTTTGACCAAAAATGGCATGAACCCTGTGCCGTATTCATCTGATCTCACCTTGAATGACTTTTTTTCTTTTGTTTCCCTGTATTACAAAAGTCCTCAGAAACGTTTTGCTGTGGTAGAAGAGGTGAAACAAAAAATGGCAGAAGCACTAAAGAGCATAAAAATTGATGAGTCCTTTGCAGAAGCTTGTTAGTTTGATGTGGTCCCACTTGTCTATCTCATTTCTTAAGGTATTGGCCTTTAGGGTTCTGAACAGGAATTGGTTGCCCATTCCAATTTCCATAAGGGTGTCTTCTGCATTTCCTAAGATTCTTATAGTGTGAGGTTTTACATTTAGGTATTTGATCCATTTAGAGCCAATTTGTGTGTATGGTGATAAGTAGGGGTCCTGTTTCAATCTTCCACATGTGATCAGCCAGTTTTCCCAGCACCCTTATCAGCAGTTTTATTTTCCATGGTTTCAGTAAACTAAGGTCAACAAAGATTCAAAAATATTAAATAGAAAATTCCAGAAGTAAACAGTTCATAATTTTTAAATTATGCACCATTATAAGTAATGTGAGGAAATATCATAACTTCCTGCTCTAATCCTCCTGGAACATAAATAATCCCTTTGTTTGTGCTACCTGCCTGCTAATCCATGTTTGTACTACCTGCCTACTAGTCATTTAGTAGCTATCTCAGTTATCAGATTGACGATCATGGTATCACGGTACTTGTGTCCAAGTAAACTTTATTTTACCCAATAATGATTCTGAAGTGCAAGAGTAGTGATGCAGGGAATTTGGATATGCCAAAAAGAAGCTGTAAAATGCTTTCTTTAATTGAAAGGTGGAAGTTATTGACTTAATAAGGAAAGAAACAAACTGAATGCTGAGATTGCTAAGATTTATGGTAAAAACAAATCTTCCATCTGAAATTTTGAACATTATATTATTATAATAGTTTGATATTATTATTTATAGTTGTTAATCCCTTACTGTGCTTAAGTAATAAATTTAACTTTACTATAATTACAAATGTGTAGAAAAAATAACTAGAATATATATAGGGTTTGGTACCATCCATGTTTTCAGGTATCTACTAGGGGGTCTTCAAAATATCCCTGAAGAAGAGATGACTATTGTATCATGTTACATATACATGGATCAAAAACACTAATTAAAAACAGTATATTAAGGGTGGATAAAAGCAATTTAAAGCAACACTCAGCTATATGCTTTTTAGAAGACAATCACTTTTGATATAAAAATACAGGTAGGTTGAAACTGAAATAGAGTGGAATGGTGTGTCATGCAAATGGTAGATGCTAGATAGTTTCCAGAGCTATATGAGTACCAAATTAAACAGACTTCGAGACAAAGAGTATTGCTAGAAATACACAGAAAATATTCCTATTTATAAAAGTGTCACTTCTACAGAAGAACATAAAAATCATAAATATGTTTTCAGCTATCAATGAACTTCAAAATGCATTAAGAATAAACTAAGAGAACTAAAGGAAAAAAAATAGAAAAATCCACTAACTAATCTAATCACTAGTGTACAAAGTCCTCTGGTAAAATTAAGTACACAGCAAAACCCAGAATACCATAATACTGTAATTGTGGTGTGCACTGTGTTCATAACCTCTAGTATGAAACCCAAGTGACAAATCTATAAAAAACAAGAATGATACAACAAACTGTTAATAGACAGATAATATTAAAATATGTACATTGAGACAAATAGAAGTCAAAATGTCGAGACGATTGAGTTAAACTTTAAAATTTGTTGTTATTTTTCTGTGCTTCTATTCTTTTAAATCTAAGTTTGTATCTGTCTAAGATAACTTGTTATATCTATAAAATACCTTCGTAAGTCATATGACAACCACAATATAAGAAGCTATAGTATAAGAAGCTATAGTAGATTCACCAAACATTAAAAGTCAACAAATTAAAACATACAAGCAGGAAAACTCTCTTAAACCACAAAGGAAGACAATAAAAAAATAAAAAAGGAAGAGAGGAATTACAAAGCAACCAGAAAAAAAAGGAAGAAAAGGCAGTAGTAAGCCCTTACTTATCAGTGTTAACACTGAATGCACATTCACTATCCAATTACAAGGCATAAAGTGACTGGGTGGATAATAAAATAAGACACAACTATATACTTCCACAAGAAACCCACTTCACTTACAAGGACACACATACACTGAAAGTGAAGAAGTAGAGAATAATATTCCCTTCAACAGGAAATTTTAAAAGACCAGAACTAGCTACAATTATATCACATAAAATAGTGTAAAATTGCAATCTTCTAAGAGAGAAATAAAAGAGTCCCTTCAACAAGAGGATGTAATAATTACAATTATATAGTCACTCAACACTGGAGCTTTTAGATAATTAGATCTTTTAGATCCAAAGGGAAGTAGATTGCTATACAGTAATAGTAGAGAATTTTAACACCCCACTTACAGTAATGGACAGACCATTCAAACAGAAAGTCAAGAAAACACATGGGATTTAAGCTACACATGAAACCTAATAGACCTAACTGACATTTAGAGAACATTTTACCTGACTACTGCAAAATACACATTCTTTTCATCAGCACATGAAGCAATCTCCAGGGCAGACCATATTGTAAGCCAGAAAACAAATATGAACAAATTCAAAAAAGGATGACCTCATATCATGTACATTTTCTGACCACAATGGAATAACACTAGAAATTCATAACAAAAGGAACTTCAGAAACCTCACAAACACATGAAAATTAAGTATTCTTCTTAACAACCAGTAAGTCAATGAAAAATTCAGATAAAGTAAAAATATTTCTTAAAACAAATGAAAATGGAAATAGGGCATACCAAAAGTTTATGGAATACAGAAACAAAGTACTAAGAGAGAAGTTTTTAACAATAAGCACTTATATCATAAAAGTAGAAAGACTTCAAATAAACAACCAAATCTTTGTACCTCAAGAAACTAGAAAAGCAAGAACAAATCAAACACAAAATTAGAAGGAAGGATACAATAATGATTAGAGCAGAAATTGAAATTAAAAGAAATGCAGAAGATCAACAAAATGAAAAGTTGCTTTTTGAAAAGATAAACACAACTGACAAAACTCTAGCTAGAATAATTAAGAAAAAAGAAAACAATACCCAAATAAACAGCACCAGAAATAAATGGAGACATAACAATTGAGACCACATAAATAAAAAGAATCATTAAAGGTTATTATGAACAGCTACACACCAACAAATTAGAAAACTGAAAAAAAAATAGATTACGGGACACATGCAACCTATCAAGATTGAACCATCAAGAAATTAAAAAGGACACCATTAAACAAATAACAAGTATTGACATCAAAGCTGCAATAAAAAGTCTCCTATCAAAGAAAAGTCTACTCCCTGATGGTTTCATTACTGAATTTTACCAAAATTTAAAGAAGTAATATTAATGCTACTCAAACTTTTCAAAATAATTGAAAAATTGAAAACTTCCAAATGTACTAGATGAGACCAGCATTATGCAGATATCAAAATTAGACAAGGACACAACAAATTTGGGCTAATATCACTGATAAATATAGATGCAAAAATTCCCAACAAAAATGCTAGCAAACCTAATTCAAGAAGATACTCAAAGCATCTGTTCCCATGAACAAGAGGGGTTTATTACAGGTATGAAAGTATGGTTCAACATACACAAATTATAAAAGTGATGCCTCACCTTAACAGAACTAAGAACCAAAACTATATAATTATTTCCGTAGATGTTTAAAAACATTCAATGAACATTAACATCCCTTTTTAATAAAAACCTTGATCAAATTGGGCAATGAAGAAACATATCTCAGAATAATAAGGTCCATGTATGACAGACTCACACTTAACATCATATAGAATGGGGAAAAATTGAAGGTCTTTATTCGAAGATCCAGAACAAAACAAGTATGCTCACTTTCAGCACTTCTATTCTATGTAGTGCTGGAAGTTATGGCCAGAGAAATTAATCAAGAGAAAGAAATAAGGGGCATCAAAATTGGAAAGAAGGAAGTCAAATTAGCTTTGCTTGCTGATTGCATGATCTTATACTCAGAAAAACCTAAAGACTCCAAGAAAAGAAAAAAATCTGCTAGGACTCATAAACAAATTTAGTACATTTACAATACAATAATACAATAATAGCATGAAAAAATAAGCAGCATTTATACGTGTCAACATCAAAAAACCTTCAAAAATAAACTTTAAATAAGTTCCATGTATAATAGCTACAAATAATAAAAAATACCTAGAAATCAATTTAACCAAAAGTACAACATCTATACAAAGAAAATTATTTAAAAATAATTAATAAATGAAAAGGATACAAAAAAATTGAAAGATATTTTATGCTCATGGACTGGAAAAATTAATATTACTAAAATGACAATACTTCCCAAAGCCATTTATAGATTTAATGCAATTCTTTTAAAAATGCCAATGACACTTTTCACTGAAATAGTAAAACAAAATGCTAAAATTAGTATGGAACTAGAAAACACCTTGAATAGCCAAAGCAGTCTTGAGCAAAAATACAAAACTGCAGATATCACAGTACCTTACTTCAATATTTACTACAAAGCTATCATAACCAAATCAGTGTAGTATTGTCATAAAAAAACACCCATATTAAACATGAAACAAAATAGATAACCCAGATATAAATTCACCAATTTTCAGGTAGCTCATCTTTTACAAAGGTTTCGGAAACATACAATGGGAAAAGTACAGAGCACTTCATAAATTTTGATGGAGAAATTGAATAACTCTAAGTAGAAGCATGAAACGAGATCCCTACATTTTACCATAAACAAAAATAAAATCAAAAGGAAATAAAAATTGGAACCTAAGACTTAAATCTCTGGAGCTACTAGAAGAAAACTTTAAGGATATGCTCCAGGACATTTATCAGGGCAATTTTTTGGTGTATGTAAGACCTCAAAAACAAAGGCAACCAAAGCAAAAATAGGATTTTTTTTTTGGCAAATAAGATTAAGCAAAAAAGTGTCTATGCAATAAAGGAAACAAGTAAAGAGATAACCTACAGAATGCTAGAAAATATTTATAAAGCACTCCCATGATAAGGGATTAAATACCACAATATATACGAAGCTCAAACAACTTAATAGCAAAAAAGGCACATAACCTAAATAAAAATGAGTAAAATATAAATAGACATTTCCCAAAAGACGACATACAAATAGCCAGCAGGTATATCAAAAAGTACTCAATGTTACTGACTATCAGAGAAATGCAAATCAAAGCTAAAATGTGATATTATATCACCTCATTTAAAATGTTTTTTTTGGCAATGTGGAAGCTGAAGAGGATGTGGATAAAGTGGAATGCCAGCACACATTTGGTGGGAATATAAATTAGTACAGCAACTATGATAAACATTATGGAGGTTTCTCAAAAATCTAAAACTAGAACTACCATTTTTAAGGGGAGACCCCCCAAACAACAGAATTTATTTATCTAAAAGTTGTGTATTTATTCTTATATGTTTATACTTGTCACCTTCAAAGTACTCTCCACTTGATGCAATACACCTATCAAGATGGTTTTTCCTTGGCTCAAACAGTTTTTGAACTTGTCAATTTTGGCACCTTTTAGTGCGTTTGCCTTTTTTATTCTCTCACCTTTTCCACATCAGGATACCTGTTCCCTTTGAAGACTTTTTTCATCAAGGGGAAAAAAGAAAAAAGAAAAAATCTCTGGGGCAAGAGTGGGTGAATAGGGAAGGTGGGACATGGGGTCATGCTATTTTTAGTTCAAAACTGCTGAACGTTCAGCATGGTGTTAGCCGGTGTGTTGTCATAACAGAAGAACAAGTCACCTGTTTGTCACAACTTAGGACCTTTCTTTTGCTAATCATGACACAGTCTTGTGAAAACTTGCAGATAAAAACTTTGGATGGCCATTTGATTTGAAGAAACAAATATCAAGTGTTCTACTAGGGGCCCACCCTCCCAAATATAATATCTGATTCTTTTGGTGGTCCCTTCTTATATAATACAGCAATTCCACTCCTGGGTATAGAAAAGATATCTGCACTCCCATGTTTATTGCACCACTTTTCACAATAATCAAATATGCAAACAATATACATGCTCATCAACAGATAAATGAATAAAGGAAATATGTACCTAAACACAATGGAATATTGTTTAGCTATAAAATGATAAAATTCTGTCACTGCAGCAATATGGATGAAACTGGAGGTCATTATATTAAGTGAAATAATCCAAGTACAGAAAAAGAAATATTGCATGTTTTCACTCATATGTAGGAGCTATGAAAGTGGATCTCATGAAGATACAGAGTAGATTGGTAGCTACCTGAGGCTAGGAGATGTAGGGGGTAAAGTAATAAAGAGAAGATAATTAATAGGTAGAAATATACAGTTTGATAGAAGAAATAAGACTTTGTTTTAGAAGACCAGTAGGGTGACTATAATTAGAGTCTACTTTATATTTCAAAATATCTAAATGAGGATAATTCAAATAATTCTAGCATAAAGAAAAGACAAATATTTAAGATGATGGGTATTCCAAGTACATGGACTTGACCTTTACAAATTATATGAGTGTATTAAATTATTTCATGTATCTTAAAACTATGTACATATGTTATACATCAATAAAAAAGAAGAAAAAGCACACAGAGCATTCACCAAGAAAGACCATATGCTGGGCGCAAATTATGTCTCAATGAAATTCACAAGCGTGAAATGTTATAAAAGTTGTCCTGTTACTACTACTGAACTAAATAACAATAAAATTTCTAGACAATCTTTAAGGATTAGGAAGGCAAGCAACAGATTTCTCAATAACTAATGGTCAAAATACATACATACGCACTTAAAAGGGAAATTAGAATTCTTTTGCAAATTAATCATAATTAATATCCAGTGTATCATCATTTGCATGTGCAGTGCATCACTGCTTTTAGGTAATTTATAGCTTGAATATTATGGAAGAATGGCTTAAAATAAATTATTTTATTTTATTTTTTTCACTTTTAATTTTTATTTTGAAATTGTGAGGTACAATTCAGGGTTAGGTATACAAATGTTCATTGTGTAGGTACCCTTATTGTTGAGATGGGGCTCCCTTCTCCAGGTGGATATCTACTACTGTCAACCCCAGCTACCCACCCCCCAACCTCGACCCCCTCCCTGCAGTTTTCCACTACTTTAAATCCCTTTTCTACAGTAATACGGTAGTTGTTCAAGGTCCACTTATGAGTGAGAACATGTGATACTCATCTCTTTGTTTCTCTGAGAGATCACTCAGTATTATAAGCTCTAATTCCATCCACGTTGCTGTGAAGTTCATGATTTTATTCTTTATGACTGAGTAATATTCCATTGTATATATATATCACATATTTTGATCCAGTCCTCTTTTGATGGGCAGCATGGTTGGTTCCATGTTCTTGCTATTTTGAATAATGCTGCGATAAACATACATATGCAGGTATCTTTTTTATAGAGTGTCCTGAGTTCTTCCAGGTATATGAGGATTGCAGGATCATATGAAAGGTCAATTTTTAGGAGTTTTAGGAATTGCCACACTGACAAAGACTGTACTAGTTTACACTCCCACCAACAGTGTAGAAGTGTTCCCTTTTGCCACATCCTCTCCTTCATCTGTTAATTTTTTAGTTATTCATGATGGCCATTCTGGCTGGAGTTAAGCGGTATCTCAGTGTAGTTTTAGTTTGCATCTCCTGGATGACTAGTGAGGTTGAACATTTTTCATGTGTCTGTTCGCTGCTCATATGTCTTCTTTTAGAACTGTCTATTTGTATCTTTAGCCCACTTTGTAATGGGGCTATTTATTTTTTTCTTTTCAGCACATTTGAGTTCCTTGTAGATCTTTGGTGTTAGACCTTTGTCAGACATGGAGTTGGCAAATATTTTCTCCCAATCTGTGGGTTGTCTCCCTGCTCTCTTGATGGTTTCTTATGCTTTGCAGAAGTTTGTCCGTTTAATGAGGTCCCACTTGTCTATCTTATATCTTATGGCCTGGGCACTTCAGGTTTTGATCAGGAATTGGTTGCCAGTTTCAACTTCCATAAGAGTGTATCCTGCATTTTCTAAGGTTCTTACGGTTTGAGGTTTTACATTTAGGTTTATGATCCATTTAGAGTTAATTTTTGTGTACGGGGATAAGTAGGGGTCCTGTTTCAATGTTCTCCTTGTGGTCAGCCAGTTTTTCCAGCACCTATTATTGAATAGGTTCTCCTCTCCCCAGTAGTGGGTGATGGACGCTTTGTCAAAGATGAGTTGGTTGAGAAATTGAAGTTTTGCTTCTAGGATCTCAATTGTATTCCATTAGTCTATATGCCTCTTCTTGTACCAATACAAGACTGTCTTGATTATTGTAGATTTATAGTACAGTTTAAAGTCTGGGAGTGTGATACCTCCTGCTTTGTTTTTTGGCTGAGGATTGTTTTGGCTATTCTTGGTCGTTTATCTTTCCATATGAATTCCTGTATTGTTTTTTCTAGGTCTGAGAAGAATGCTGCTGGTAATTTGACGGGTATTTCATTAAATCTGTAGATTGCCTTAGGTAGAATGGACATCTAAACAATGTTGGTTCTTCCCATCCATGAGCATGGAATATTTTTCAACTTGTTTGTGTCATCTTTGATTTCTTTGAGCAGTGTTTTTTAGTTTTCATTGTATAGGTCTTTTACATCTCTGATTAGGTAGATGCCGAGGTATTTCATTTTTTGTGGTTATTGTAAATGGAATTGTGCTTTTTATTTGGGTTTCCGTTTTTTTATTATTGGTGTATAGAAATGTGATTGGCTTTTGTACATTTATTTTATACCCTGAGAGTTTGCCAAAGTCCTTTATCAGTGCCAAGAGGTTTTTGGAAGATTCTCTTGGGTTTTCATGGTATACAATCATGTCATCTGCAAAGAGAGATAACTTGACTTCCTCTTTTCCTATCTGGTTACCACTGATTTCCTCCTCTTCTCTTTGATTGCCCTAGCCAGGACTTCCAAAACTATGTTGAACAGGAGGGGCGAGAGTGGGCATCCTTGTCTTATTCCAGTTTTCAGTGGAAATTGTTCCAATTTTTGTCTGTTTAGGAGTATGCTGGCTGTGGGTTTCTCATAGATGGCTTTTATTATTTTGAGGTATGTTCCACATATGCCAAGATGTTCGAGGGTTTTTATCAAGAAAGGGTGCTGGATTTAATCAAAGGCTTTTCATGCATCTAATGATAGAATCGTGTGGTTTTTGTTTTTATATCTGTTGATGTATTTTTTTTTTTTTTAGGTGGAGTCTCACTCTGTCGCCCAGACTCGAGTGCAGTGGCCACTCCCGGCCACCGCAGCCTCCACCTGCTGGACTCTGGTGATCCTTCCGCCTCAGCCTTCCAAGTAGCTGGAACTACAGGCGCACGCTACCATGCCCGGCTAATTTTTTGATTTATTGTAGAGATGAGGTCTCGCTGCCCAGGCGGGTCCCGAACCCGCGGGCTCAGGCAATCCACTCACCTCAGCCTCCCAAAGTGCGGAATTACAGGCTGAGCCACTGAGTCCGGCTTGTTGTTGTATTTAATTATGTTTATGATCTTACGAATGTTGAACCAGTCTTGTATCCCAGGGACGAAGCTTACTTGGTCATGATGGATGATTTTGGAGATGTGTTGTTGAATCCAGTTTGCTAGGCTCTTGTTGAGAATTTTAGCATCTATGTTCATCAAAGATATTGGCCTGCAGTTCTCTTTCTTTGTTGGGTCTTTACCTGGCTTGGGTATCAGTGTGATGTTAACTTCATAAAATGATTTGGGGAGAGTTCTATCTTTTCCAATCACCTGGAATACTTTCAATAGGATTGGTATCAGTTCCTCCTTGTATGTTTTGTAGAATTCTGCTGGAAAATCATCAGATCTAGGGCTTTTTTTGTCAGTAGTTTTCTTAAGACATAATTGAATTCCTTGATTGGTACTGGTCTATTTATGATCTTGACGTCTTCTTCATTCAACCTTGGGAAGTTGTGTGATGTTATAAAGTCCTCCATTTCCTTTAGGTTTTCAAGTTTGTTTCTATACAATTGTACATAGTAGTCTCTGATAATCTTTTGTATTTCTTTCAGGTCAGTTGTGACTTTATCTTTTGTGTTTCTGATTGAGTTTATTTGGGCTCTTTCTCTCTTGTTCTTGGTCAGTCTGACTAGGAGACCATCCATCTTGTTTATCTTTTCAAAGAACCAGTTTTTGTTTCATTTATTGTTTGTATTATCTTTTTGTCTTCAATGTCCTGGATTTGGGCTTTTATTTTGGTGATCTGGATTCTTCTGCTGAAGTTAGGGTTTTTGTGGTCTTGCATTTCCATCTTCCTTAGGTGACTTATTGGGCTATTAACTTGTGATCTTTTCATTTTCTTTATGTATGGTTGTAAAGATATGAATTCCCTTCTTACTACTGCTTTTATGGCATCCCAGAGGTTTTGGTAAGATGTTTCTTCATTTTCATTTGTTTCCAGGTACCTCTTCAGGTCTGTTTTGATTTCATCATTGACCCGGGAGTTGCTCAACACCATATTGTTTAATGTTCATATATTTCTGGGTTTTGGTGGAACTTTGTTGGTGTTGATATTTATTTTTATTCCACTGTGGTCTAACAAGGGCATGGTAAAATTTCAGTCTTATGAAATTTGCTTATGTTTGGTTTATGGTCAATGATGTGGTCAATCTTGGAGTACATTCCATGTGGTAGTGAGTAGAATGCATATTCTGTGGTCGTTGGGTGGAGTGTTCTGTAGATATCAACTAGGTCCTTTTGTTCAAAAGTCTCATTGAGGTTCTTCTTGCTGATTTTTTGTCTTGATGATCTGTCCAGAGTTGTGAGTGGAATATTAAAGTCCCCAGCTATGATAGTGTTAGAGTCAATCTCTTTTTTAAGTTTCCATACAAGCTTCTTTACGAATGTTAGTGCTCCTTTGTTGGGTGCATATATGTTTAGGATGGATATTTCTTGTTGATGTATTGAACTTTTTGTCATTATATAGTGTCTTTCTTCATCTTTTTAAATTTTTGATAGCTTAAAGGGTATTTTTTCTGTGGTTAAAATTGCAACTCCAGCTTTCTTTTCTGTTCCATTTGCCTGAAATTTTGCTTCCCATCCTTTTACTTTGAGTCTGTGAGTGTCCTTCCTTGTGAGATGAGTATCTTGGAGACAATATATTGTTGCCTCATGATATTTTATCCATTTTGCCATTCTATGTCTTTTCACTGGTGCATTTAGTCCATACACATTCAGGCTAATTACTGAAATGTGAGAGTTTAACCCTGTCCTGAGGTACATATAGAGTTGTTGTTCCTGTTTGTTTGCTGTCTTTCTTTTGAATTTTGGGTTGATTCATGTGTGTTTTCAATCTTTTTCCTGCACTCTTGTGAAGAATGTTTTTGTTTGATTTCCCTGTCTTCTGTGTTTAATACTTTCTTAAGTGTTTCTTGAAGGGCTGATTTAGAGGCAGTGTAAGTTTTTAGGGATTGAATGTCTGGGAAAGATTTTAATTCTCCCTTACTGATGAAGCTTAGTTTAGCTGGGTAGGTTATTCTTGGTTGAAATTGATTATCTTTGAAGATTTTGAAGATTGGGTCCAAGCTGTCCTTCCTGAAGGGTTTCTGTAGATAAATCTGCTGCTATTCTAATTAGTCTTCCCTGATAGGTAGTCTGACCTTTTTGTCTTGATGCCTTTAGGATTTTTTGTATCACTGATGAGATGCAGGAAGTTTTCTTGAATAATTTCATGGAATGTTTGCTAGGGATGTCTTTGTCTCTTTTTCTGCCTCAGGAAGTCAAATTACTCTTAGGCTCCATCTCTTGAAGTAATTGTCATCTCTTGAGGGATTTGCTCTTTCTTTTTAAGTTTGTTTTCTATGGCTTGGACAGTTTGGTTTAGTTCTGTAATTTGGTCCTTAAGCTCTGAGATACTTTCTTCTGCTTGGTTAATTCTGCTTTCCATGCTTATTACTTTGTTACTTATTTCAATCCCAGTATTCTTTACTTCTGTTATCTCCGTTATCAACTCCTTCCTATTTTCCTCTTGTCTCTTTTCAATTCTTTTTATTCTCTCTATTAGTTTCTTGATGTCTGGGTTTGTATTATGTGATCAGTCATTCCGAGGGCTCTTCATTGTGTGCATTTTAAAGTCTATTTTCTCAGTGTCTGATCTCTCAGGGGTCTGTGTAAGACCTACATTTTTCTTTTGGTTTTTCTTCATTTGTGTAGATTTTCCTCCCCCCTTTTTCCTTCCCCCCTTCTTTGATTTTGCTGTTCAAGGGTAGCAGGGTTGCTTTTACTTCTGTTTGCTTGATCTCCAGTCTTCCTTGTGTGAATCTTCTAGCTTTGTTTACTTCTGGAGGTTGACTATGGGTTGATGGTTGCACTTTTATTTTATTTTATTTTTTCAGTTTTGAGATTGAATTTAGGGGGAGGCTGTTATTCAAAATCTGTCTACAGATCACAGTATCTACCAACAGGTGTATGAATATCCTGGAACCTACTCCCCACTGCCTTGCAATCTGTCCATGCAGTGGGAGAATAGGTTTACTCCCTGCAAGCAAAACGCAGTAAAAAAAAGGAAAGAAATAGGACAAGGGCAGGGAGTACAAGTAAGGTGGAGAGTGAGAAGAGTCAGAGGGAAAACAGACAAACATACTGACTAATAAATGAAAAGAGACACAAAGACAGAAAAGAGTAATATAAAAAAACTAAAGCATACAGACAATCATGCAGACACACAAGCCAAACAACCTCCTTATTGATATTATGCCCTTACAGAAGCATGAAGTCTAAAGAATAAAAAAAAAATCAGTAAACTAACAGAGGCAAAGCTACTTCTTAAATGCTGTCAATAACAGTAAGAAGAGAGAAAAAAGAGAAAAAAAAAATGAAAAAAGATAAGTAAAACAAACATGCAAAGAATATAAATAGAAAAAATAAAAACAAGAGAACCAAGCATGCTTTTAGATCATTCCTCTATGTCCAATGTCCTTTCAGCTCAGATCTCCAGTTCTCATTGCAGGCTGGTAGCATCTGATGCCCCAGGCCTGCTGCGGGGGTAGATTTGATCAGATCCAAGGTCAGTCAGCTTGCTGCCTGAGAAGACTGCCACTCAAATCTGTGCTGTGTCTGATCTAGCATGGGGGAGTGGTATCTGTCTCTCCCAGTTTGATTTTATTACCTTAGATCTCAAGTTGGAGGCAGGTGGAGCTGGGTGGAGCTGTTGAGCTGTCCTCAGACCCAGGTCGAACTGGGGTAGGGCTGAGAGGGACAGCCAGGAGCTGCAGGTTGGTGTGGCACTGGGTGGCTCTGGCAGGACAGATCTGTGCAGCAGGCATGGGGGCCGGGAGCTCCCCGGGCTCCGGATTGAGGGCCGCATTGGGCAGGGGGAGAGAGCAGCTGCAGGAAGGAGCAACAGTGGAGGTGGCCTCTTCAGCAGTACAGTGGGAGGAAAGAACTCTGTGGTCGGGAAGCTAGAGCTGATCCTGGTGGGCTAGCGGCTATGGGAGGGAGCAGCAGTGGGGTTAGCTAAGCTGGCAGTGCTGTGCGTGAAACCTAGGGTTTCTAGCCCACAGAACAATGTAGTCAGCAGCATCAGAGGTGGCAGCGGCTGCAGCGGCAAACAGAGCAGTGTGCGGGGCCATTTTCTGTCAGCCCTTAGACGTGTGCTGTTGGCCAAAGAGCAGGCTGGCAGTGGCAGGAGCAGGAGGTACCAAGGGAGAGCAAGAGTCCCTGTGGTCACTAAGTCTCACGGATCAACCTGCTCCTTTACCATCTTGCCAGAAGTCCCCCAAAATAAATTATTTTAATTTCCACCTTAAGGAAAAAAAGCAGAACAATACTTTAAAATAATTAGAAAAAAAAGTATGTATCAAAGTGATACTATATTCTCAGTAAGTATAAATTTATGTCTATTAATTTAAAATATCAAATGACATAAAGTATTTGGAGAGCTCAATTTTAATAACTGACACTAGAAGTTGGGCATGAGACACACACCTGTAGCATCAGCTACTCAGAAGGCTAAGGTGGGAGAATTGCTGGAGCCCAGGAGAATTGCTGCAACCTAAGCAGCATAGCAAGACTTTGACTCCATATGAAAAAAAAACTAACATGAGAAAAAATAGAAAATATTAATAGCTCAATTAATATTAATGCACTAAAATGTATAGTCAAACAAACAGACATATACTGAAAACTACAGTCCCAGATGGTTATGCTGATAAATTCTATCAATCACTTAAGAAAAAAATATTATTTTGGAAACTATTTCCGAAAATGCCAGAGGAATAGACACTTCATTACTCATTTTATGAGGTCAACATAACCCTAATACCAAAACTAGACCAAGACATCACAAGAAAATAATATTAAAATTCTATATCTTCTGTAAGTCTGGATGCAAAAAACTATGAATATTTTAGCCAATTAAGTAAATTAGATATATTCAAAAGTTAATATAACATGATCCAGTAGCTATTATTGCAGAAATGCGTGGTTTGTTCAATATTTTAAAAATCAACTAATTAATAATAATATAAAATAATATTTTCATATAAGTAGTTTCTAAAAAACATTTAACAAAATCAGTATCCATTTAAGACAAAAACTCTCTGCAATAAATTGTTAATAACAAGGAATTTTATGAAAATCAGTTAAAGGGCAACTAAAGAAAAAAGGAAACAGATGACTTTACACTAAATGGTGATATATTACACATTTTCCCCTAAGATTAGAAAAAAGTCAAGAATGTTTGCTCTCAGCACTTCTATTTAATATTTCACTTGAGGTTTGAAAAGTGCAAGAAGGCAAGAAAATAAATAAACTGCATAGAGATTATAAAGGTGACAGTATATTTGTTATAATAATGTTATACAAAGATGACTTAATTATGCACACTAAAAATAAAGAATCTTAAAAAAAGTAGAATAAATTAAGCAAAGTTTTATGTTATAGAGATAAAATTTGCAAAATGATTATATTTCTGATTTTAAAAACAAAAATTATCTAGCAAAATTTAAAATTTTTATCTTGAATCATAACAACAACTTCAAGTAATAAGAAATAACCTACTCAAATAAGAAGAAAAAGACATAGTATTTAAAAATTTTTGTATAAAAGACATATATCCTGTACAGTAAAATTCACAGTATATTGCTTAAATAAGTGAAAAAATGACCAAAATAAATGGAGAAGCATGGGGTATTCATGTGTTGAAAGACACAATATAATATTGCTACAATTTCAGTTCTTCCCAAAGTATTTTATAGATTCATTGCAATTCCTATAAAAATTCCAATACATGTAGTATATAAACTGACAATGTGATTCTAAAATTTATAGTGGAATGGAGTTCAAATCATCTGGAGTACCCAAATCAATTTTGAAAAAGAGGTGATAAGCCACACTTGGTGGCTCAGCCTGTAATTCCGCACCTTGGGAGGCGGAGGTGAGTGGATTTCCTGAGCCCAGCAGGCGAGGCTGCGGTGGCCAGGAGCGGCCACTGCACTCCAGTCTGGGCGACAGAGTGAGACTCCGACTCAAGAAAAACAAAAAACAAAACAAAACAACAAAAAAAATCCAACACATTTAGCACAGGGAATTGACAATATGATTCTAAAATTTATAACAAAATTGGAGTTCAAATCACCAATTAATTGTTGGTGTTAATGTAGAGCTACTAGAACTCTCATATATTTCCGGTGGGAGTATAAACTCATATTTCTGATTTGGTAAATAGTTTGGTAGATTTTCATAAAGATAAACACATACCTATTTCATGACACAGCAATTCTACTCTTAAATATTTATCCAAAGAAATCAAAATATATATTCACAACAAGGCTTTTATACATATGTCCATACCAGCTTTATTTATAATACTCTCAAAAGTGAAATATTCCCCCATCTCACCCTTTGGTAAGCAGATAAACAAATTGTAGCATATTCAAGCAATGATAAAAGACCCAGCAATAAAAACGAACTGCTGAAATGCGCAAAAACATGCAAAAGTGTCCCAATACAAAAGTACACACAGTGTGTTTCCATTTATATAAAAAAATGTTCTAAGTTAGGGTTACAAATATCAAATCAGGGATTACTTCAGGTGAGAATGGGACCGTGGGAAGAATTGACAGTAAAAAGCAAAAAATAACTTTCTGAGACTATGGGAATGTTCTATATCCGATTATGCATGGTTGTTAGAGGAGTGCACAAAGTAGAGAAAATTTACAAAACCTTACAATAAAAATATGTGCATTTAATTTTTTCTTATTCATTCTCCAATAGAATTTATTTATTGAAAAAAGGAAAATATAACTTATAATGCTTCTGGAGAAACTTCCACAAGAAAATGACCTCGATAAAATACTTGTTAGTTGGCATATATTAACAGGAGATTTATACAATTGGGTGGGGTTTATAGGGATAAAATTATGAGAATGCAGAAAATCACAGCCACGGGGGTGCATGCCTGTAATTCTAGATACTAGGAAGGATGAGGCAGGAAAATTGCTTGAGACTAACTTGGGTGACACAGCAAGACCACCATGTCAAAAACATTTTAAAGAATAAAAAAGAAAATTAACAGGGGCTAGGGAGAGAGTGAAAGAGAGAAAAATTGATTTACTATGATTAGAAGAATATTGCCTGGGAATGGAAAATAAATTAATAAATGTTACTCTATGGCTCAGCCATTAATATTATGTATACAGTTTAATAGTGTAAGCATTAACTACTGAATCAATCAAAATGGCAGTGCAACTATAAGTGGGAATGAGAAGAAAAGTGTGTGTGTGTGGGAGTGTGTGTGTGTGTGTGTGTGTGTGTGTGTGTGTGTGTGTGTGACCTAACAAATTAGCACACATTTAGAAACTTACAATGTTCCAACCTCATAGATTTGTAGGTAAGACTGATATGGATCTCATGTGGCAAAAACCTAGATGCTGACAGGCTACATTTCTTTCTAGAGGTTCTTTTTTATTAAATTTTAAAGATACGAGGTACTATTCAGCGTTAGGTATATAAATGGTCATTGTACATGTAAAGTTTGAGTCTCACGTTGCTCCCCACTTCATCTTGTTTGAGATCAGGTACCCTTATTGATAAAGTGTGTACCCCCTCCCTGGCCATTTCCCACTACTGCCAATCCCTTTCTTGTACTATTATGATCATTGTCCAGGGTCTGCTTATGAGTGAGAACATGTGATACTCAGTTATTTGTTTCTGTGATAGATCACTGAGTATTATAGACTCTAAATCCATCCAAGTTGCTGCGATGTTCATAATCTTGTCTTTTATATGGCAGTATAATATTCCATCATGTATATGTACCACATTTTTTATTCAGTCCACTTTTGATGGGCAGCACAGTTGGTTCCATGTTTTGCTATTGTGCATAATTCTGAAATAAACATGCATGTGCAGGCATCTTTTTCATAGAATGATTTGCGTTCCTCCAGGTATATTCCCAGAAGGGGAATTGCTGGGTCATATGAAAGGTCAATTTTTAGATCTTTTAGGAATTGCCACACTGTTTCCACAGAGATTTTACTAGTTAACATGTCCACCAGCGGTGAAGAAGTGTACCCTTTTTCCATCCTGGTATCTCAGTGTGGTATTTCACCTCCTGTTTAACATAGTGTTGGGAGTCCTAGCTAGAACAATCAGAGAAAAGTATAGTACAAATCAGGGGTACCCAAATAGGAAAAGAGGAAGTCAAGCTATCCCTTTTTGCTGACGATATGATTCTATACCTCGAAAATCCAAGAGAATTTGTTAAAAAAAAAAAACTTCTTGCACCGATAAAGGACTTGGGTAAAGTCTCAGAGTACAAAAGCTGTGTAAAAGACAATTGCATTCTTATACATCAACAGCAAACAGGCAGAGAACCAAATGAAAAGCACAATCCCATTCACGATAGCATCTTAAAGGACAGCAATGGCATGTTTAGTCTCTCTCATATCATATCTCTCTCTGGTACTCTTCTGCCTTCACCTTCCACTTTTAAGGACTCATATGATTATTTTGGAATGAACAGGATAATCTAGGGTAGTCTTTCTTTGATAATCTAGGGTAGTCTTGCTTTATCTGCAACTTCAAAGTCCCTTTTGTCATGATGTATCATATTCAGATTATCCAGAGGTTGAGGTGTGGATATATTGAGGGTCATTAGTCAATCTACCACAAGATAAACCCTTATATTCTCTTTTCATACATCAGCAGATTTTGCCTAAAACTGGGAACTCTGATTATTCCCCAAATACTTTGCTGCCAAATAAGGGGAGATGAAGGCATTGAATGTGTTCAACAAAGATGAGTCTCTCCGTTCTGCAGGAATTGCAGGACTGGAATATTCCCTACTATCCCATCATTTCTTTCAATGTATCATAGCAAAGTAAAAACAATATGAGATTTGTAGAAAAAACTACTTTGTCTGGAATTCCAGACACACTAATTACTAACTGATACTAGACCATGAACCTTGACTTCTCTGAGTCTTAGTTTCCTTGTTTGTAAAATGAAGATAAATATGAAGATTATATTTAATATACGCAACATATCTATCAGATAATACAGCCTAAATAAATGGAATATAAACATTTTATCCTTTGTGACTCATATCTTATTTAAGGAATTATAAATGAAGAACTAACTGTAGTTACTAACAAGGAGTAGTCTTTCATATTTTTGCATCATTTACCAAAACAGTAATCATTCTCAGTAAGTATTCAGAAACTGTCACAGCATAGTCTTATCAAATGAATCCAATAGTGACTAATTTTTTATTGGGTTACACACATAAAAACTTTTCTTCTGAGCTCTACAGGCTAGATTCATCAGTGTTGGTGGCAAGATTTTTCTGTGATTCAGTGATACTTAACTTTGAGTCATATCACATATTTTAATATGGATTAGCTCAAGTCTTATAATCAGGATAACTCCCTGGTAATTCTAATCGAATTATTATTCACCTCAGGTGGTATGAATAGATCTTGGGCTATGTGATATTTAGAAGAAAATGACCGCACAATAACTGAATTCCCCTTTCCAAGCGCCTGTATATTGTGATGTATTATTGCAAAAAGAATTCTATTTAGTAAGTGTTTGTGCCCAGAGGAACGTTGGAACTTGAGCAGGAGACAATCAAACAGTTATATATCCCATAGGAAGCTGTTTTCCAGCATTGCTTGATCATTCTTACTTGCATTCCATCATTAGGTGACTTAAGGAACAGTTAGATATCAGGTAACTCCTTGAGATCAGAGACTATATCTTAATTGTCTTTGTATCCTTGACAACTAACGTAGAACCAGGAACATGGAAAGCACTTAGTACCTATTTGGTGAAAGGTAAAAAGATCACAATTACAAGAACATCTTTAGCATTACTGTGAGGAAAAAAGGCAGACCCCACCCTGGTTTTGTTATTCAGATTGTCTATACCAATTAATGCCAACATCTAGAAATAATGAGGGAGGGTATAGGCTCTCAACTTCTCCACGACATTTTTGGTGAATTTATTGCAGGTGACACAAAAGAATGACTAAGCATGCATTTGGGCAGAAAGAGCATTGCAACTAAATGTATCATATATGAGAAACTGTCTTAATCTCACCATTTTGTTCTTTTTGTCTTTTTTCATTGATGTACCATGGCATTATTGCCTATCTATTTATGTTCACACTGCACAAA
The DNA here is from genome assembly GCF_000164805.1 of Carlito syrichta. Classification (NCBI taxonomy): domain Eukaryota; kingdom Metazoa; phylum Chordata; class Mammalia; order Primates; family Tarsiidae; genus Carlito; species Carlito syrichta. Next base: position 38,181 of record NW_007248768.1, read on the forward strand.
ATTCTTCAGTAGCAAAGGAATTTTGGAAATACTGGCCATTTCAGAGAATTTTTTATCTTATGAAAAGAGGCATTTTGCACTGTACATTGATATTTTTAAAAAGACCAACCTTATGGGCGAAAGCCAGTAAAAAAGTTTGTTTTCTAAATATAAGCAACTTGACATATTTAAATCATGTACATAGTGTGGATTTCTTAGCAAGTTATTTCTGATTTTAGCTCATCTGCATAACCTACTTTTATTGTCACTGCAATTGCTAGTCAAATTTAATAGGAAATCAAGACAAAAAGGCAAACTTCTTCCTTTGCAGTACCGCATGATTCATTATATTAATCTTTTTGTAGCAGAATAAACAATGAAAAACACAACTTCAACTTTTTGATTGCTTTAAACATATGGCAAAGAACATGCTTGTATGCATCAGTCTCTGGCTTTAGCATAATTTAGTTTTCTAAATAGCAAGATGTCTTTGAATGGGAGGGTACACACTTTTTAAAACCAGCAAATGTGATACCTGTCAACAAGAATAAACATAGTATTAATGAGAGTGTATGTTAATGCATTAAATTAGTAGGATATCAGCAAGATATCAGTTTCATTGCCAACTGATTTTTAGAGATGATCCACCATTTGAATTAGTGTTAGTGATAAATTATTTCCAAGTGGTATTAATCATACTCTCTGGGAAATTAAAATGTCATAAAATGATAAAGTATTAAAGAAACAGTATCTCACATCTACACCTGCATATGCATCACAATATCACCAGTGTATTCTCAAAAATATTCAAAAGAGATCCTGCTTTAAACATGATATAGAGTGATGTAATCAATTTAGCATTCTACTCATTCCTTTAGTAAAGCTTAATCAAAGTAAGTTCTCTAAATGAAAAAATAATATTAGTATATTATGATTATTGTTTATAAAAAAGATATAACTGAGAAGAAATAAGATCTGTTAACTTTTAACAAACTTGATTTAGTTTTGTAGATAGTCTTTTTATAAAAATATGAACATTTTGAGAAATTTTATGATTGCAAAAATTTATATTGAATAAGGCCTAGAATTCATTCTGAAAATAAATTCATCTTTCCATAATTCATCTTCAAAGAATTGTGGATTATTGTAAAGTTATTAAATAGAAAAAAGGTATGCTCTTCACAACAAAAATGTGTGCTCTTTGGAATGCAATAGGAAAAATCAGTAAAATTCAGTTGTTTAATTTCAACAGTATTCTTTATTACTTTTTTCTATATTATTACATTTTGAAGTATTAGTACATTTTAGATTAAATGTTGTGCACATTTATAATATATTAGGATTCTAGTTTTAATTGCAGGGATCTAACTCAGAATTGGGAATGAATTCAAACATCAAAAAAATTTTTAAAAATCTAAAATGTCACATAGTAATCCTTATAATTCAGTCACTTAACAGGAAGAAGAGCACCCAAAATAGTTTAAATGTATTACAAATGATAAACAAAAAACATTCCAATGAACCAAAATTCCTATGATGAATTATGGAAAAAAAAGTAGAGATGGGTGAATTATGCAGATTGTAAATTATACCAGGGAAATAATAAATCTATGAATATTAAACAGAGTTTCTAATAAACTAGAAAGAATGGTAGTTTTCATTACTATCTCCCTTTTCCTAAAATAACCTGGTTCACAAGAGATGGTGACTTTGAAACAAATAGATCTCAAGTAATAGTGCAAAAGTTGTGGTGATATTCAAATTATATTTGCTTCAAGTTCTAACAATCCTAGTCAGGACATAAATTTTATCTTAATTTAAACTTCTCAAAGTCTCATTTCTATAACTAAGTAGTCTTCACTTTATTATCACATGGCAAAATAGTTTTTGCCATGATGTATCATTTGGATCAGAAAATTAATGACCACTGAGAAGAGCTTTCCCTGAGTAATGTTTAATATTTATAGTGTTGAGGATGTTGTTTCTATAACATATTCCTTTATGAATATTCAGAATGTGCCCAACATTGAGTTTTTCCAACAAAAGAACTGTACTCGTCTTGTTGAAAAACAGATTTTTACCTTTAAACATGTCTAATTCCATCCTAACCTGGATGGGGGCATCAAAAAGCAAAAATCCACTGAGCCTAAGCACCCATTTTACAAATGTCTTATCTTTTCTCCATCAATCTTCTCTAAAGCTTAATGTCTTTCCTCTGTGTTCTATATTCTTACCACCCACACTCTGGTCTATTCACTGAATGTGGTGTAGGATCCTACAACTCTGCTGAAAACTGTTGTCCAAAAGGTCACCAAATACAGTGGCATTCTAAATATCTAATCAGCATTTGATAGTTAAGGTAATTGATATTCTGGTCTTCCTTAGCTTTCTTGATGTGCCTTTATCTTTATGAGTGAATTAATGCAATTTATATTTTGATGTAAAAATGATTCCTGATTTAAAATTTTAGAAACATGAATATTTTATGGAGCTATAAGGCCTTTCAGAAAAGAGTTTTATAATTAAATTAGACTTAAGTAGCAATAAAGCTTCTGCATCTTTGATTATTTCTGATGAGAGCTGTACTCAAGTTTTATTTTTCCTTGTACCCATATCAAGGAATATCTGCGATCCATTGTTTATTTAAAGTTCTCTGTCTAACTTACCTTGTTTACTACTGTCTCTATGGAATCTAGCAGAGTGCCTGAAACATAGTATGTTCTCAATAAATATTTAACAAATTGTTGGGAGCCGGCCATGGAGGCCTGCCTGAGTGTTAGGGATCCAGGTGGGCTGTGGACCCTGAGACCACTAGGATGAGTTCAGGAGCTGATGGCCCATTCCCTTTTCCCTTTTTTGCTGTTTGGCACATCTCAGTAGCAGGGACTTTGATGATCTAAGCTTGAAACTTTGAGAGTATGACAGGCATGGCTAACTCTAGGGATCCATTGTTCCCGTTTCTCACAGACTGTGGTTTCGGCTTTAAACTTAACACAGCTCAAACTCAGATCACATTTGGGAGCCTTTAATATGGTACAAGCTTCTTTATAAGATTTAAAAGTATATTTGTAGAATTAGTATATACATATATAGTCCTGTTTCAACTTTAATAATATAATTATCTAGAGTTACCAGAAATGGCCCAGCACGAACTTTGGGCTGGGCCACATTCCTAAGACCCCAGTGTGTAACTTGGACTGGGCTGCATTCTTTTAAACCAGTTTTAGCTACAGTTAGTGTAAGGTTTTTTTCTACTTATTATAGAAATTGAATTTATTTTATTCATAGAAAGTATTGTAGAAGAGGTTATGTTATGTCAGCGAATTATGTTAGTTCAAGCATGATCAAACATGATATTTTTAGGTTTAATAAGAATACAGCTAACTTTAGAAATTTCATTGTTCCCATTTTCTACTATTGTGGTTTTGGCCTTAGTACAACTTACAGTTTATATTTGGGTTTTATTTTTAGAAGCTTTATTGCTGATGATCAGCTTTAGGAATTGGAAACTTTTATAGAAGTTAAAATAGATATATAGGATTTTAGAACAGCCATTTTGATAAGAGATTGTAATCAATTTTTCCTAGAAATGACCCAGCATGATCTTTTCACTGGGCCACATTCTTTAGGAACTGGTTTGGGCTATAATTAAGAGTTTCTATAGTGTAGGTAGAATTAGTGTAAAATAGAAAAGAATTAGGATTTAAGTTAGTCATTAGGTGTTGTGTATGCATAAGTTTTTTTTTTTTTGAGTTGGAGTCTCACTCGGTCACCCAGACTGGAGTGCAGTGGCCACTCCCGGCCACCGCAGCCTCACCTGCTGGGCTCCGGCGATCCTTCCGCCTCAGCCTTCCAAGTAGCCAGAATTACAGGCATGTGCTACCATGCCTGGCTGATTTTTTGATTTATTGTAGAGATGAGGTCTCGCTGCCCAGGTGGGTCTCGAACCTGCGGGCTCAGGCAATCCACTCACCTCAGCCTCCCAAAGGCATGGGATTACAGGCTGAGCCACCGAGCCCAGCTATGCATAAGTTTTAATAGTTATTGATTATTAGAATATTATAATGTTAGAATTATAGTATTGCTTTTGAGGAATATTAACCAAGCATGTGGAACAGTGAGATAATTTTGGGATCGTCCTTTCTCATGCTTGAGGAAACACCTGGTGGGTGGGGGATGCCCCTCATCCACCTGGCTTTGTGTTCACGTGAAAGTCGTGTGATTTAACCTGTGAAAATTTGGAATAAAAGGATTACGGTTTGTCACATTAAATGGTTTCTGCACTAGACAGAGTCCAGTCTCTTTCTCCCCCACATCTCTTTCTTTTTCTTTATTTCTCCAAAATAATTGCTGATGCCACCACATCTCTCAGGGACCCCGTAAATCTCTCTGCAGGGACAGGCTCCCTGCACCAAATGAACAAATCTGTTATATAAAAATTATATTGCATTTTGTAGGAAATTTGATATCTCATCAAATCTTAGATCCAGTAAGATCTGGCAATAACAGAAATTTTAAGATGTAGCAACGAGTTTAAAAGTATTAAATTAGACTGTTCTAAAAGAGGATGCTAAAGAAGACCACTATATTTTATTTTAAATCATGCCTACTTTCGCTCATAACAAGAATGTATTTTAGTATGAAATGCTTTGTTCATTCTAAAAAAAGTAGTCATTTTTCTGATATAAAAATCACAATATTTGGGTTTGACACTGAAATGGAGATAGCCACTTAAACTCTAATTACCTTCTCCTCGAGCTGCAATGAAAATGTTATCTAAAGTATTTGCATTAAAAAAATCAGAACAAAATATCCTCCTAAATTATTAGAAGCCAGAGAGAGAACTGTAACCATCCTTTTGATTACTCGAATCAGGTGGATAAACAGCCCTTGGCTAAGACAGAATTAAGTCACTGATAGCTGCAAGAACCCGGAAAGGACTTTGATGTCAAGATGGCTTGATGTTGTACAGCTGACAGAGCAGAAGTATACTCCAAGTTAATGATTTACAGTGAGTTTGAATTCAAGATTCTAAAACAAACCTAGAATTATAAAAGACTAGGGGTTAGATGGAGATACACTTAATAGAAAAATTAGCAAGATATAGTAAGCATTTGCATATTGTTGTATAAAAATCTATTTACTGATTAATGTTCATTTTCGATGCTTTTTTCAGTGCATTCAATTTTTTTCACAAATACAGGAAAACTAGCTTATCTCAATCTTACTCAAGCAGAAGTATCTTCAGTCTACACTTCAGCCTATATTACATTTACTGAGGCACCTCTATAATTTGCTCTTGGTAATACTCTATTGAACGTTTGATTATTTTTAAGAGTACATTGACATCTTGGAAGTTTATTCTAAAAGCAGAAATATGTGAACTATCAGCAGCAATCATCTTAGCTTTGTATTCAGTTAGTAAGTTCTCTCAATACTTCCTTCAAATTATGATTACATGCTTACAACAGGCTACTGTTTGGTATCCCTGTGTCCAATCTCCTATATATCACAGGCAGGAAATTTCTAGTAAGTTACACTATTTTATATTGTTTCCTATGATATCAAGTTCAGATTTCGCTGCTTGTGTTTCATGGTTTAAAACTGCTCTAATCTAATTCTACAGCCCACATTTTAACTAAAATGTGTCCTCTGGTTGCTTTTCACACTGATGTGTTATGCTCATTCACTGGTCAATGACTTTGCTTCTGTATTGTTTATGGCCGAGTATGTAAATATTGCTTTCTTCCCCCTATAAAAATTCCACCTTTCCATTGCAGTTCAGATCAAAATTTAAACCCTGCTTGAAGGCATCTTCAGTTACTCTGGAGATAAATGATCTCGTTCTTATCGAAACATGAGCAGTATATCAGTTAATACTATATAACTTAGTTACATTCTATCTAACTTTGAAAGCTATTGTTTCAAGCATGTTGCCTTATCTTCCTAAGTAGATTTCAATTCTTTTTATGGATGAGGAATGTGTATGGTATATTCTCTGCATTTCTTCTCTGAAAACCTTGAGTATTACATAGGATTTCATAGTAGGAAACTTGGTAATGTATTATGTTGAATGCTGTAACTGTTGCTTTAAAAACTATTTTACAAGGTTCACTAGATTTTTCTTTTTTTAATTTTTATTTTAAATATGTAGGGTACAATTCAGGGCTAGGTATACAAATGGTCAAGGTACAGATAAAGTTTGAGTTCCCCTTTGGTTCCCACTTTGCCTGGTTTGAAATCAGGTATCCTTATTGATGAAATGTGCAATCCCTCCCCTGGCAGTTTCCGACTACTGCCAATCCCTTTCTTGTAGTATCATGATAATTGCTCAGGGTCTGCTTATGAGGGAGAATATGTGGTACTCAGTTCTTGACTTCTGTGATAGATTACTGAGCATTACAGACAACAAATCCATCCAAGTTGCTGTTGTCCTTCTTTACGGCTGCATAATATTCCATCATGTATATGTATATGTACTACATTTTTTAATCCAGTCTACTTTTGATAAATAGTATGGTTGGTCCCATGTTTTTGCCATTGTGAACAGGGCTGTAATAAACATGCATGCACAGGTATCTTTTTTTAAAGAGTGATTTGAGTTCCTCTGGGTATATGTCCAGAAGGCAGATTACTGGGTCATATGGAAGTCGATTTTTAGATCTTTTAGGAATCGCCACATTGTTTTCCACAGATCTTTTAATAATTTACACTCCCATCACTGTGAAGCAGTGCTCATTTTTCTCCAAATCCTCTGCAGCATCTATTGTTTAGTGAGTTATTGATGATGGCCATCCTGACTGGAATTAGTATCTCAGTGTAGTCTTAATTTGCACTTCTTTGATGATTAGTGAGACAGAAACTTTTCATATATCTGGTGGCTGCTCATATGCCTTCTTTTGAGAAGTGTCTATTCCTATCTTTTCACCATTTTTTAATAAGGATTTTTTTTCTCTTTTCAGCACATTTGAGTTCCTTGTAGATCCTATATGTTAGGCCTTTGTCAGACATACAGTTGGGAAATATTTTTTCCCAATCTGTGGGCTGTCTCCCTGCTCTCTTGATGGATTCTTTGGCTTTGCAGAAGCCTGTCAGATTGATGAGGTCCCACTTGTCAATTATCTCCTATGGCATGGCCACTTGGGGTATTGATCAGAAATTGGTTGCCAGTTCCAATTTCCATAAGGGTGTCTGCTGCATTTTCTAAGGTTCTAATAGTTTAAGGTTTTAGGTTTAGGTCTCTGATCCATTTAGAGTTGATTTTTGTGTATGGAGATAGGTAGGGGCCCTGTTTCAATCTTCTGCATGTGGTCAGTCAGTTTTCCCAGCACCATTGTCTGAATAGGTTCTCCTCTCCCCAGTGGTTGGTGGTGGAGGCTTTGTTGAAAGTGAGTTGGTTGAGAAATTGAGGTTCTGCTTCTGGAATCTCAGTTCTATTTCATCAATTTATAAGCCTGTTCTTGGACCAATACCAGTCTGTTTTGATAAAGTTTAAAGCCTGGAAGTATAATATCATCCACTTTGCTTATTTCGCTCTGGACAGTTCTGGCTATTCGTGGTCATTTATTTATCTTGTTGTTTCCATGTCTGAGAAGAATGATGCTGATAATTTAATGAGTATTGCGTTAAATCTGTAGACTGCCTTGGGTAGGATGTACATCTTAACAATGTTGATTCTTCTAATCCATGAGCATGGAATGTTTTTTCCATTTGTTTGTATCATGTTTGATTTCTTTGATTAATATTTTTCAGTTTTCATTGTAAAGGTCCTCACTTCTCTGGTTAGGATGATGCCAATGTATTTCTTTTGTGTGTGTGTGGGGGAGGGCTATTGTGAATGAGATTGTGCTTTTTATTTGGTTCTCTGCCTATTTGTTGTTGGTGTATAAGAATGTGACTGTCTTTTGCACATTGATTTTGTACCTTGACACTTTGCCAATGTCCTTTATCAGTGGAAGAAGGTTTTGACAGGTTCTTTTGGGTTTTCAAGTATAGAATCATATTGTCAGCAAAGAGGGGTAGCTTGACTTCCTCTTTTCCTATTTGAATACCCCTGATTTCCTTTCTCTTGTTGGATTGCTCTAGCTAGAACATCCAACATTACATTGAGGAAGAGGAGTGAATGTGGGCAGCCTTGTCTTGTTCTGGTATTCAGGGTAAATGCTTCCAATTTTTGTTCATGTAGCAATATGTTGGTTTTGTGTTTATCGTAGATGACTCCTACTATTTTGATTTATGTTCCCTCTATGCCTAGGTGTTCAAGGGTTTTTTGTCAAGAAAGGATGCTGGATTTTATCAAAAGATTTTTCTGTCTAATGATATCATTATGTGATTCCTATTTTTATACCTGCTGATGTATTTAATTACATTTGTGGTCTTGTGGATGTTGAACCAGACCTGCATCCCAGAGATGAAGCCTACTTGGTAATGGTTGATGATTTTTGAGATGTTGTTCAATCTGATTTTCCAGGATCTTGCTGAGTATTTTTGCATCTATTTTCATCTGGGATATTGGCCTGTAGCTCTCTTTCTTTGTTGAATCTTTACCTAGTTTGGGTATCAGTGTGATGCTAGCTTCATAAAATGATTTGAAGAGAGTTCCATCTTTTTTGTTTACATGGGATACTCTCAATAGAATTGGTATCGGTTCCTCCTTGTATGTTTTGTAGAACTCCGCTGGAAAGAATTCTGGCCCAGGATTTTTTTTTTAGGGGGTAGTTTTCTTATGACAGAGTCAGTTTCCTGAGTTGTTATTTACCTACTTAATGTCTCATTTTTTTTTTCTTGTTTCAAACTTGGGAGGTTGTGTGAAGCTAGAAAGTTCTCCATTTCATTTAGTTTTTCAAGTTTGTTTCCACACAAGTATGCATAGCAATCTAATATTTTTTTGCAGTTCTTCAGAATCTGTTTTGATTTGATCTTTTGGATATCTGCTTTTTTTTTTTTTACATTTTTCTCTCTTTTTTTTTTTTGTCAGTTCAGCCAGGTGTCCATCAATCTTGTTTATCCTTTCAAAGAACCAGCTTTTTGTTGTGTTGATTTTTTTCTATGATATTTTTGTCTTCTATGTTCTGTATTTGAGCTTTTACTTGGGTGATCTTAATTCTTCTGTTGAAGTTAGGATTTTGGTGGTGTTCTTTTCCCAGCTCCCTTAAGTGATTTGTTAGGCTGTTAACTTGTGATATTTCCATTTTCTTGGTGTGTGCTCATAAAGAAATGAATTGCCCACTTAGTACTGTTTTTATGGTATCTCAGAGGTTTTGGTAACATGTGTCTTCATTTTCAGTTGTTTCCAGGAGGAGTTGTTTGGCATCATTCTATTTAGTGTCCATATCTTTGTGGGGTTTTTGGATAGCTTTGTGGGTATTGATATTTATTTTTATTCCACTTAGGTCTGAGAAGGTGCAAGACAGTATTTCTATCTATGGAATTTGTTTCTACTTGATTATGTCCAAGGATGTGGTCAATCTTGGAGTATGTGCCATGTGGTAATGAATGGAATATATATTCTGTGGATACAGTGTTCTGTAGCTATCTATTAAGTCCATTTGACCAAGAGTCAAGGTGGGGTTCCCAATCTCCTTGTTTGATTTTCATCAGATTGCCTTAAAGATCTATCTAGAGTTGTTAGTGGGGGTACTTAAGTCCTCAGCTATAATGATGTTTAAGTCAATGTCTTTTTTTAGTTTACCCAGAAGCTGCTTTATAAAGGTTGGTGTTCCTATGTTGGGTGCATCTATGTTTAGGATGGATATTTCTTTTTGATGGATTGAACCTTTTATCATTATGTAGTGACTTTTTATATCTATTTAATTTTGATAACTTAAAGGATATTTTGGGTGATATTAAGATTGTATCTTCTCCTTTCTTTTATGTTTCATTCACCTGAAAATTTGTTTTCCACCCTCTTACTTTGAGTCTGTGAGTGTCCATTCTGGTGAAATTAGTCTCCTGAAGACAGTATATTGTTGCATCTTTTTATTTATTCAGTTTGTCATTCTATGTCTTTTCAGTGGTGCATTTAGCCCATTCACATTCAGACTAATTATTGAGATATGAGACTTTATCCCTGTCATTAAGTTACTAATGTACTTATTATTTGTTTGTTGGCTTTCTTTTGATTTTTGAGTAGACATATATATGTGCTTTCAACCATTTTTCCTGTATTCTTGAGAAGAACATGGTCACTCTTTTTTTCTTTCTTCTTCTATGTTTAATACTTTCTTTAGCATTTCTTGTAGATCTGGTCTGGAGGTGGCTTAAACTCTTAGGAATTGAACGTCTGGGAAAGATTTTACTTCTCCATCACTGCTGTATCTTCGCTTAGCTGGGCAGGAAATTCTTGGTTGAAATTGTTTATCTTTGAGAACATTAAAGATTGGACTGTAGTTTCTTCTAGCCTGTAGTGTTTCTGTAGATAAGTCTGCAGCTATTCTAACTGGTCTTCCCTGGTAGGTAGTCTTACCTTTCTCTCTTACTACTCTTAGGATTTTTTTTATACCTACTCTGGGTGAGCAAATTACTATTTGTCTAGGAGTTAGTCTTCCCATTTGATATCTTGCAAGAGTTCTCTGAATCACTTGTGTTTGAATGTTCATGTCTCTAATAAGATGAAGAAAATTTTATTGGATAATTTTATGAAATGTTTGCTCCAGGGTGGTCTCTGTTTCTCTATCTGTCTCAGGAAAGCCAATTAATCTTAAGTTAGGTCTCTTGCTATAATCGCACATTTCTTGGAGGCTTAGTTGTTTCTTTTTAAGCTTCTTTTCTATGTTTTTAACAGTTTGGGTTTGTTCTATATTCTGGTCCTCAAGCTCTGAGATTCTTTCTTCTGTTTAGTGAATTTTACTTTCCATGCTTGTCAATTTGTTATTTATTTCATTTACTGTATTCTTTATTGCCGTCATCTCATTTGTCAACTCCTCCATCCTTTTCTCTTATCTCTCCTCATTTTTATTCATTGTCTCTATTAATATTTTGATCACTGGGTTTGTGGCTTGGGAACTATTTTCTGGGGGCTCTTCATTGTTTAAATTCCAAAGTTCATATTCTCATGTGCTGTCTTCCCAGGGGTCTTCTGTACGGGACCTGAGTTCTTCCTTTGATTCTTCTTCATTTGTGATGGTTTTCCTCCCCCTCTCCCCCTCCTTCTTTAATTCCATTGCTCAGTGATGTGGCAATAGCTCTCTCTTCTGTTTGCTCAGTCCCCTATTCTTTCTTATGTAGATCCTTTGGATTTGTTCAATTTTGAAGCTAAACTGGGGATGGGGCTACTGGACCTTTTGCAGTTTTAAGATTTGACTAAGATGTGATGGTGGGGGCTGTAGTTCAGCAGCTATCTACAGGTCAAAGTATCTGCTAATGGGTGTGTGGATCCCCTGGAACCCACTTTCCACCAATTTACAATCTGCCCATGTGTTTAGGGGCATATGTATGCCTCCTGTGAACAAGATGAGATAAGTAAGAGGGGAAGAACAGAAAAAGGAAGAAGGTAAAGTAAAGGAAGATGAAGACAGAGGAGAAGGAGAAGAAAAGCTGGCAGGCATACCAAATATTAAATAAACAAAGAAACAAACAAAAAGAAACAAACAAACAAAGAAACAAAAAACAAAAGGAAAAGGAAAGAAAATAAAACTACCAAACATGCAGACAAAAAGCCTTATGATGCATTTGCCTTCAAAAATACCCATAGGGAAATATTATGCAGTCATAAAGAAGGACAAACATATGTACTTCATAGCAACTTGAATGGATTTAGAGTCGATCATACTCAGTGATCTATCACAGGAACAAAGAATAGAGCACTGTATGTTCTCACTCATAAGCAGAACTTGAACCATTATAATACTAAAAGAAAGGGATTGGCAGTAGTGGGAAACTGTCAGGGG
>NW_007248768.1:50464-75225 GCF_000164805.1 Carlito syrichta
CGCGCTACCACGCCCGGCTGATTTTTTGATTTATTGTAGAGATGAGGTCTCGCTGCCCAGGCCGGTCTTGAACCCGCGGGTTCAGGCAGTCCACTCATCTCAGCCTCCCAAAGGCACGGGATTACAGGCTGAGCCACCGAGCCCAGCTCCCACATCTTTATAATAATTACAAAATCCATAAGCAAACAGAAAAATTAAAACATAAAAACAAAGCAAGTACTAAAACATAAACAAAAAACAGAGAAAAGAAAAAAAAGAATAACAGCTCCCTCTGTGGCCATTTTTGGAACTACAAGTTCCTTTCCCAAGCACGACCACTGCTTCAGGCTGGAACTGTGGTAGGGAGCGGGATCCATTCTCCAGCACTTCCTCTCTGCTCTCAACACAGGCCAATTCGGTAGCTCTTAACCCCTGGACCGCTGTGGGAGGAGAATGAAACAGATCCCAACTCACCTAACTCATCCTCTGCTGCTGCTGCTGCCAAGTCCCTCAATCAGATCTGATGTGCTTGTGCCAGGTCCAGCATGGGGGTGAGGTGTCCATTTCTCCATGTCTTCTTAAGTTTCCTCTCTGGATCAGTGATAGTAGATCCCAGAGAGGTGTGGAAATTACCTCTGGGTCGCAGGTTGTAGACTGAACAGAGTTGTGGGAGGGGGCCAGTTCAGGCCTCTGCCCAGTCTCAGGACAGAGGAAACAGCAGTGGTTGGTGTCTCCTGGCTGGTAGTGGGCTCAGCTCCTGATTTCCTTGCTGTGCCCTCCCTATGGTTCCTTCTCCCAGTGCCTGCCCACTACCGCAGGTGATGACATGGGCCAAGTGCTAAGTGCTGAGAGCAGCTGACCTCCACTTGCTACTCCTGAGAGGCCCCCCCAAGGATGTCTGACAATCTTGCATGCAGGGGTCTCCGATCTCAGGGCAGTGGTGGGTTGCAGCCACCTCTGGAGGGAAACCCTGGGTGCTTGATTCTGAGTCTGCCCTCAGACAGACTTTGACTCACCCAGTGGCACTCACCCATTCACGCAGACTGTCTTTATGGACACCTGCCCTTGCAGAGACTTTCATGTTTCCACCCTTCCATCACCATCTTGCTTAATAGTCCATATTTTTCTTATAAAAGTGTGCTTTGACCACAATAATGCTTTCTCTTTCTTCACTAAGAGAGTTCTCCTAGTAATAGCAATCTTTTTGTTGCAAGAAACTCATTTTTTTGCCATCTTCAAAAATACTTAATACGATTCAATTATTTTGGGAAGATCTCACATGTTACTGATTCCTTTTAAAATGGCAGAAATACTAACACTTTGGGAACTTTTTATTAGAACGTAAAATGCTGATATTATATTTCTAGTGGACAAGGAATATTACTGACTCTAAAATTGGAGGAACTAACGTGTTTAATATTTGAGGGACTTTCTTGGCTTTTACATGGTATATTTCTATAGGCCCCATACGGTTATTCTCTGAATTTCTTTTCTGAAATCCTAGAAGATTACATAGGTTTACATAGTAGAAAACTTGGTAATATATTAAAAACTTCCCTATGCAAAAATAAATTTGCAACCCTTCTTGAATTTCTAAATAAATACATAGAATAAATTTCTTACAACAGAGGGTTTCTATTATAAGAAGAAATATATCAGTGGAGAAAGGGAAAGCATTATTGCAACTGTAAGGATTTGAGCCAGATGTTTAATCTCTGCTGTCCATACCATATCTTAATATCATCCTGGTTTTAATGCTTGAAAACTATTTTAATATTATATTTCATATGATAAACATTTATATTTGTGTTTTCAGTAGTGGCTATGACTTTGCACTGAAGCACTTACATTTTTTGCTTAGGTTCCTTTGAACAAAAGATTATATATTTTCAAGATGGCCCACTAAAGTCAAGGGAAAATCATGATGCCATGTACTGAAACAAACTGAGAATAAAGACATAAATACAGCTTTTATTCTTTCATCAGAGAGAATTAAAGATATACAAGCATTCAGGGACCTACTGATACAACATTATTTGTACATGCCAGAGGAATAAAAGAAAACTACTTTTTGAATATCCAACTAAAATAATATTGTTGAGCAGAAATTATTATCTCAATTTTACAGACAGAAAAACTGAGATTTAAGGAAGATAAATTGCTCACCTAAAGGACACTTAAAGAATAGGTGACAAAGATCAGATTTCAACTGGGTCTATTTGCTTTTAATGTATTTATAACATATACTTAATCAATCATATACTGTAGCATGTGGTTGTGAGATACCCAACCTAAAATATGGAGCAGTGGCTGTGAAAAGAAAATAAAAAGTAGAGTCTTACAAGAAAAGGTGTGATCTTGGGTATTATTCATAGGCAAAGTGAGTTAGAAAATTAGAGTATGTATTAAAACAAACAAGGAATCTTATTTAAAATTATTATTTTATCATTTATTGTATTTAACATATTATTTCCTCCTCTAATTTAAGCTAAAACAATATAATGATAGAAGAATTATCTAATTTTTTAAAGGAGTTTGCTTATCCAATTAATGATAAGAAATAAAGGAAACATTTTTTCAGAAAGTTGCATAATTTTTGCTACATATATATATGTAAATATATATATGTATATATATATGTATTTACATTTAAATTATTATGAACTTTTGGCTTAAAGCAACTAAGTTAAAAAAATACTTGTTTTTAAATAGGTATTTTTTCCCCTGTTGAATGGCACTCCTTTTGAAGACAGGGATCTTGTTTTCTTCATTCCTGTCTTTTGAAACACTAAACTGAGCACAGTTACCTTCACATAATAAGTGTGAAAAGTTTAATTATACTTAAACATGAAAAATTAAAACTTTTACAAAAGATCAATTGATGATGCTTCAGTCACATTCTCTAATTCTGTGATTTCTTTCTCTAGTGAGTGCATGTTTCACCTTCACCCTTTTTCTCTGAAAATTACAGTCTCAAAGAAAGCAAAAATATCATGACCTTCACAATTCTTTCTTCTCATTTGAAATGCAAGTGTCAATAAATAATTGCAGATTATAGTGTCACTTGAAGTCGTACAATTGTTCAAGACAAAAAAAAATACAATTTAAAAATAAAAAACTTCACTCATGAAGTAATGTGTCAGGTGCATCTTTTATCTCCAATTATTGAAGATGATGAAAAAAACTCCACTTCTATAATGATGAAAGTTGTTATTTTGTAACTCTAACCATGCTTCAGTATTCTATAAAGAGAGCAGAGGCAGCATAATGTTTAAATAACATCTTTTGATTAATTAAGCAGACAATAAAATGGCCCTACATTCAACTCGATGTTTTGCAGATCGATGTTTATTTGCTTTACTAGGGAAGTGATGCTTTTATCTTTGTCATGTCATTCAGTGTGAATGACAACTCATGTCTAGAGGAACAGGAAATACAATGTATTAGCTTACAGTTAAGTAGAAAAGCAACGCTGAAAACATCATGTTTTAACAGTGTTGATCTCTGGCACATGGATGTTTGTAATATACCTCTGCTCAATCACTACTGGTCTAGGAGTCAAAAGTATGACTTTAAGACAGTCAAAAACAGAATTATGGTTTCAACTTAACTTTAAAAATTGATAATGATTATTAAAAGACTGAATTTAAAATTCTAGGTGCATGAAAGTCAAGCGAGTCAGTTTCCCGACAAAGCATAAAATAGTATTAATAGTTATTTCCAAATGGAAAAATCCAAAAGTCTTCTAGTTCATCGTCCCCCAACTCTGAGCAGGAGAACCGTATCTTTTATATGGCATTCTTATAATAAATCTCTCATTTCAGTGTCTTCCTATCTCTTCTTAAGACATTCTTTAGCTGTCCTTCTCTGCTTCTTCCATTCTCAATTTTTTTTTTCCTGGTATAGTCACTCTGTTTTTGAATTCACTCAGTGTGTCAGTGAGACACAATACACAAACCACGTTCCTACATTTTCCCTTCACAGAGATGTATATTTACTGTTCAGTTGATCAATTTATTAATTAGAATATTTCTATCACCATATATTAATCAACAAAAAATGTAACCAACAAAAATTCAACTCTCTGCGAGAATATGACTAAAACACTGGGAATATAGCAGATCACATAATCACTGTTCATTGGCCCAGAGGAGTTCAGTACAATGGGAAGACTGAAAAACAGAAGGTTATAAGGCAATATAAGTGCTATAATTGAGTTTTGCAAAATACTGTGGGAGCATAGAAGAGGAAATGACTAATTACCCACATGAATGCAAAACTCTCAGGAAAAAAAAAATGTATTTGAGAGAATTCTTAAGGGATAAGCAGACATTTACTAAGCAATGAAATAGATAAACTGACATTCCTGGCAAGGGAATGATGTGTATACAGTCACAGTGTTATGAAAGAACAAGGAATTTGGAAAGAATTACAAGTAGCTTGATAAAGAACATATGGATTGAGCAAAGGAAATTGAGGTTTGAGAGACAGATATAAATTCATTTATAAAACTGTGAAATCTCACCAAAGGAGTTTGAACTTATCTACAGACAATGAGAAATTGTTGTATGGCACTGCATAAGTCATCCTGCTCAACTTTGTAGTAAGGAGATTAGGTAAGGTTTTTAAAACTAACTTCAATAGGATGCTTCCATAATTCATACAAAACACTCCTTTTTACAGCAAGGTCAAGTGTACATGTGTCAGAAGGTCCTAAAGATATAAATTATATCATGAGGATCTTGTGTATCGAAAGAAGCCAGATGAGAAGGTACTTGAATACAGAGCTTAATCTTCCAACATTAGTGTGAACAGGACACAGCTGTTAGCCCCATTAACTATTGCATAGAGCCAACTCTCTGAAAACTCCTGTTTTTGCTTGTTTATTTTTCTTGTTACTTTAAATAGTACAGAGCAATAGATTCAATAAGTGGAGTAAGTATTGGGGATCACCTGGCCCAATCTTTTCTGAATACATGAATTCCCTATATATCTGCCTACTTTGATGAAATGGTCCTCTGATTAAACAGATTCAGTAGTGTGCAGTCAACACCTGTGGAAAGACAATAAACAGTGTTTATTTTACTGAATCAAAGTATTTTTTGCCTTATCTGTGACTTCCTGCTTTTAAATATATCTTTAAGAGAATAAGAAAATAATCTTTTTTTCTGTATAATTTTTTTTCTATATAACTATCTTTAAATACTTGAAAGCAGTTATCATATCTCTCTTTCATTAGTGTCCTGATGTGGACCTAATTTTAGATGTTGACTGATTTAAGATATCTCAGATAATTGGAAAAAACATTATTTCTGAGTATGTTTGTGAGAGTGTTTACAGAACAGATTGACATTTTTGACATTGACATTTTTGAACAGATTGACTCAGTGGACTGAGTAAACAAGTTCTTCCCTCCCCTGATGTGGGTGGGCACCATCCAGTTTGCTGAGGAATGAAATAGGATATATGAACAGTTCACTCTTTTTCTCTGGAGCTGGGACATCTTTTTCCCTTGCCTTTGGACAGCAGAACTCCAAGTTCCTCACAAATTGGACTTTGAAACTTGCACCAACAGCCTGTCAGTTTCTCAGGCCTTTGGCCTAGGACCGAAAGTTACACCAGTGACTTCCCTGCTTCTCGGGCCTTTGGATCTGGACTAAGCCAAGCCTTCTTGGTTCAGGCAGCATATTGTAGGACCTCTTTTAGCCTACATAATTGCATGAGCCCATTTTCCTAATAAATTCCCTCCCATATATCTATCTACTATTTATCTATTATCCATCTATTTTCTATCTTTCATCTACCTATATCTATCGTCTATCTATCTATCTATCTATCTATCCTTTATCTTTCTATCTATCTATCATATATTTTCATCTCTTGATTCTGATTTTCTGGAGAATCCTAATATACCT
The DNA here is from genome assembly GCF_000164805.1 of Carlito syrichta. Taxonomy (NCBI): domain Eukaryota; kingdom Metazoa; phylum Chordata; class Mammalia; order Primates; family Tarsiidae; genus Carlito; species Carlito syrichta. The sequence continues at coordinate 56,359 of NW_007248768.1, forward strand.
ACTATGTTTAATCATCTGCACTCTACTACAATCTGTTAAAATTAATAAATCAGAGTTGAGCTGTTTGCTGAATTTTTCTAGGCCCTGGAAACAAACCGTGCTTCCTTGATAAATATTTATTTACCTAGAGAGTACAGAAAACTATTTGGGTGAGTATGTTATTACTGCTTTTAAATACAGTGGTTCATGGTCTTTTCAGATAAATTCAAGAAACGTGACATTTGGTAGGCATGAGTTTCGTTTCTATCATTCTAGAGTAGATAGTTAGGAAACATGTATATAAAATGAGTCTTCTTAGGCACAAATCCAAAACTTAACACCAGCAGGGTGAAAGGAAGGCATATTTCTCAGTTGTTCATGTTTGATGTCCCATGCAGAGCAAAATATCTGAATGATGCACATATCTGCAGGGGATTGATTATTATTCTGTATAAATTAAATTCCATCAAAATTTTATGAAAATAAGGCATGAGGCATGTTTTGTTCATATTTTCAAAACAATCATATTAAACCACTTAAGCAATATGGCATCATGTGATGTTTCTAAATATTTAAAATAGAAATCTACAGATGATAAAACTAGTAAATAGAATTAAATGCTTATAGAGGAAATGATCCAGATGGACCATTAAGCCACTAAGAAGCTTCATAAGGATGAAAATGAGGAGAAAATGCAGTAGAACAATGCTTCCCCATAATGCAACAAATTAAAATGCTAATAACAGTTCAGGGAACATTTAGCTGGTCAAACTCTCTTAAATCCATTTAAATTTCATATATGTGTGCTAGGATATAGAGCTAGGCTTATGCTAATATGCACCATAGAAATAGCTAGAGAACATGTACTTGAAGGAAACAAAACTGTATAAATTGTAACTGCAAATTTGAATGATGCACAAATTGTATTTTAAATGTTAGATGATATTGGACAGATCATTGTACCTTATTTCACAGCTCAGCTCCCATTGACATGAATGCAACCTACTTCATAATATACCATTTAAGAAGGAGGATAGAGAGCTGTGACAAAATAAATGTAAAACAAGCAATGCCAACTCTTTTGTTAGCTATATTATTTCTCTTTTCTCAAAAAGAAAGTTTTGGCATAATATTTATTTCAGATCCTGGGTTTGATTCCTTTGAGTTATAGCAATAATCAAACCATTATTAATCACTGTCTCATTACAGAGACAGTGACAAACAGAGATAAGGGAGAGTTTAAGGCCAAACTTATCAGCTATTGGCACAGCTGTTCTTCCAAAAAGGTAGTATCATTGACCTATGGCTTCTTTAATTGGAACTACTCTTGCAATCAAGCTTATTAATGAAGGTTACTTTAATAGTACTCTCCAAACAATTCAGAAAACATTGTTATTTTGTATTCCAATAACTTCCATAAAGCAGATATAGAAGAGAAGTAGAGAAAGAGACAGCAAGATACATAGAAGACACATGGGGAAGCGGGGATGTAGACTTCATTTACATGTCCAAAGAGAAATACACTTGCTAATATTTTGCATATAGAATGTGCTCAGTAAATATTTAAAACTATTCAATTACATTAAATTCAGTAGATTTCAAATAAAAAATTTCAATGGAAGTGTACATTTTATAGTCCAATGATAGGTCAAGGCAATCAGGAACTGTCTGTACGTCCATTTTTCACATAAGTACCACATGTTCTCACTTATAAGTGGACCTTGAACAATTATCATAATACTATAAGAAAGGGATTGGCAATAATGGGAAACTGCCAGGGAAGTGAGGGGTGGGATTGACTGTAGTGGGAAACTGCCAGGGGATGAAACAGACATCTCATCAACAAAGATACCTGCATAATGAACATTTGTATACCTAATCCTGAATTGTACCCCCACATATTTAAAATTATGTATGAAAAATAAATAAATAAATATTTAAAATCCATATTATAATGCTTGAGATAAGAGAAGGAAATTCCCAGCTCTGAAATTATTTAAATATAGCAGTTCATGTTATTTATTTCATTCTAGTTCTTAATTCTTAATGAAAATGACATTGGAATTTTATTGCACACTCAAAATGAAAGTAAAATAAAAGCTAGGATTTCTACTTCAAACTTAACAAGTCTACATTTGCAGTAATAAAATATCTTTAATTTATATTTTTTCAAAATGATAACTTTTTGCAGATGACTGTTTTTATAATTTTAATATTAATTTTTAAATTTATAATTCAAAGGATAAAATTGCATCTTTGTTAAATGGACATATTGCATAGTGTTGAATACTGAGTTTTACGTGATTGGGCTTCAGGTGTTTTAAGTGAACATTATACCTAATAGGGAACTTCTGAACCCTTACCCTCCTCTTCACCTCCCTCCTTTAGTGTCCCCAGTGTCTATTTTTCCATATTTGTGGCCATTTAGCTTGCACACATAAATAAAAACATGGAGTGTTTTGTTTTCTGCTTCTAAGTTAGGTCACTTATGATGATGTTCTCCACTTTCATTCATGTTACTGCGAAGAATATGATTTCATTCATTTCATAGCTCATATTCAGAAAAAAGAGGCTTTCAAAATGACCTCTTTAAACTGTTTTGAGTAGTTGTCTTAAGTGTCCCAATTTTGTGAAAAAGAAAATGCACTATATTTCAAGAAAAATATTTTTGAGAGATCTTTTATATTGTTTATTCAATTTTTTCATTTAAAATTTGGGTACAATTGATTCATTAAAATATTTAATTGAACTGCACAGCTCATTTATGAAGTATCCATGACAAAAACAAATATTTAATCAGCCTTTTATATCTAAGTTTTAGTTAACAGAAAATGGAAGGGCTAAAAGAACAAGTTAAATGAACCACATTCTATAAGTTATATTCAGAATGTGGGACAATCTGTAGGGAAATTTCTCTGATCGCAATATCATAAAACCAATAGTGAAAAATGTCCAATGTCATGGAAAAAATCAAGAATTATTTTAGATTATGATATTAATGAATCATAACAACCAAATTAGATATTTGAATGGAGGTTGGATTCTGTTTTACTAAAAAAAATGTTTTAACACAAATTAGGGAATATTTAGATATGGATTGGATAGTAGATAATATTAGAAAATTGTTAATTTTCTTAAGAGAAACAATAAACTATGGTTCTTAGAAAGATGCATGTAAAGCAGTTAAAGATGAACTATTTACATGTTGGCAGCTTATATTCAAAAGATTCAGTACATACACATAGCTGGAAAGGTGAATAAAGCAATTATAGCAAAATATTCCAAATTAGTCTATTTAGATGGTAATTGTAATGGTACTCATTGTACTATTTTGTGTTTAAAATTTTCTACAGCAACAAAAGTTGAAAAATAATAATAAATAATCAATTTAACTAAGAAAATATAGAGACATTAATATTAATATATATACAGATACACATATATTTTGTGCAAGATGCTGTTTTAGATACTTGGGATACCTTTAAAGAAAAGACATGTGCAATCCATGTCCTCAAGTGTGTTAATTGAGAAGTAGTGTACAAGACCCAGAAGCAAGTAAAAAAAAAGTTTTAAATAAATTTATCAAAATGGTTCGTATGCCATAAAAATCACGTTTTAATAGTATAATTAGATACGCTTTGGTAAATCTACATAATTTTGCATTTGATGCCATAATTCAATTTTAGAACATGTCTATCACATCGGTGAAATTCCTTATGCCCAGGTACAATTAATTTCTGTTACTCTCTCATCCTCAAACAAGAATTCAGTTATTTTCTGTCTCTATAGTCTTGCCTTTGAAACAGAAAGCATTACATAGTATGTGAACTTCTATAACTGACTTGTTTCTGCATTTTGAGGTCTATCTATGTTATAGCATACTAGTGTGCATAATTTATTCTTGTTGCTAAATAATATTTCATTGTGTGAATATACCACATTTTGTTTATTCATTCATCAGTTGATGGACAGTTGAGTTGTTGAGGCTATTGTGAATAATGTTGCTATTAAAAATCATGTGCCTGTCTTTGTATGGATGTATATTCATTTGTATAGGATAGATAACTAAGAATGGAATTTTCAGTATATCATTTTACTTATCATCGCCTAATGGGCTCATGAAGAAAGTGGTCATGGTGACAGAAATGGAGATTACACATGGGTTCAGTAACATGAACTTCCATTCACCAAAGCTAACCTGAATACTGCCAATACTTGATGTCCAATCTGCTAGCAGCAGAAACCAACACTGTGCTCTCAATGTGACATCAGGGTATTCAGCTAGTAAACTGGTGGCAGGTTGATTGCATTAGACCACTTCCTTCATGAAAGAGGCAGTATTTTTGTTCTTACTTGAATGTACACTTATTCTAGATATGAATTTGCCTTCCTTGAAATGCTTTTACCAAAATTACCATCCATTTACTTATACAAAATGTCTTACCTGTCACCAAGGGATTCTACATTTTACTTCTGAATAAAAGAAGTGTGACTATAGACTCATACTCATGAAATTCATTAGACTTACCATTTTCCTTACCATCCTGAAGTAGTTGGTTTGCTAGAAGGGTGGAATAACCTTTTGCAGACTCGGTTACAGCACCAGCTAGGCTGCAACATATTCCAAGGCTTGAACAAAGTTGGCCAGCAGGCTGTGTATGCTCTGAATCAGGACCCAATATGTGGTGCTGTTTCTCTGATAGCCAGAATTCATAGGTCTGCAAATCAAGGAGGAGAATCAAGGAGTGCAAATCTTTTATTATTATTATCCACTAGCAAACTTTTTATTTCCTGTCTCCATGACCTAGAAATCTTAGCTCTAAAAAAAGGAATATTTTACCAGGTGACACAATAAGGATTCGACTGAACTGGAAAGTAAGACTGCCACCAAGTCACATTGGGATTCTCATGCCTCTGAATCAATAGGCAAAGAGTTATTGTGCTGGCTTTGTGATTGGGCCTGATAACCAAGGGGAAATTCGAATTGGGCCTGGCAACCAAGGGGAAATTACCACAACGTAGGTAAGAAAGAATATGTCTCGAATATAGGAAATCCTTTAGGGTGTCCTTTAGTATTACCACGACCTGTGATTAAGGTAAATAAAATACTACAATAACCCAATTGAGTCAGGACTATTAATTGCCAAGACCCTTCAGAAATGAAGGTTTGGATCACCTCATTAGGTAAAGAATCATGACCAGCTGAGGTGTTTGCTGAAGGCACAGGGAAGACAAAGTGAGTAGTGGAAGAAGGTGATTATAAATCCAAACCATGTCTACATAATCAGTTATTAATACAAAACAAAGGAGCATAATTATTAGTATTTCCTACTTATTTTGTTATATGTTCTATCTATATATGTATATAGACATGTATACTAAATATCTTTGTAGTTTTCCTTTTCTTATTCCCTTATCATGTAACACAAGATACACTGACTTTATATCATAACATTTAAGTATTGTTAATTTTTCATCATAGCACTTAAGCTATAGACTATCAAGTAGAAGACTAAATTCCACTCAACACTTTACTTCTTCTGGGAAGGGGATAGGTGCATTTTTGGTTGTACACAGGGTAGTTGTATCAAGTGTTGGGAAACTATCACTTTGTTGTGGTTTTGTTGTGGCTTAAGGATGTGCTTATGAATGCTAAGTTGACAAGAAAGGACTGGGGATGGTTAATTTTATGTGTCAATGTGACTGGGTCATAAGGTGGTCAGATATTTGGTCAAACAATATTCTTGGTGTGTCCGTGAGGGTGTTTCTGGATACAATTAACACTTGAATTGGTAAACTGAGTGGAGAATATTGTCCTTCCTAATGTGGGTGACCCCATTCAATCAATTGAAGGCCTAAATAGAAAAAAAAGTTGACCCTCCTTTGAATAAGAGGGAATTTCTCCTGCTTTAATGATTTTGAGCTGAGACATCACTCTTTATTCGGCCTTGTGACTTAAACTGAAATATTGACTTTTCCTGGGTCTCAAGTCTACCATTCTTCAGATTGGAATTGCATTATCAGCTCTCTGATTCCTAGACATTCTGTTTTCTGACATGCACTGAAAATATACCACTGACTTTCATGGGATATATATGTTATAGGATATATTTCCCAATTCCTACTTTTAATTCATTGAAACAGTGTCTCTATATCTTATTATTCTTATTGTATGATAGAGTGATGAGTACAAATGTGCACCATAAATTCCCAAACCAGATTTGAAAAAACTTTCCCTCTTTTAGGTTTATATGTTCCACATATTAATGTAATCATTCAGATTAAAAGTGATATTTATCTTCAAAGTTAGAAACACAAAAATTTGAATTTTGCATATATTTTATATGCATTAGATTTATTTATTTTTATTTTGGTACTGAAACTCTCATAGAATAAAATTCTTGGGCTTGATAAAATTAGTCTTAGAGTTTTGCAGTTTGAAAAATTGCTTTGAAGCATATACCAATCCCAAGAGAAGGCTTAGTGAGATTTTACTAATACACAGATACGTGCATTTTGTTGTACCTTAATGTCCCCTTACGTCACTAATTTTTTGAAAGTTTAAAATTAAAGATAAGTAAAATAATTAGATAATGAGGCCATGGGCTGATTTAATAATGGAAATGAGAAAGTTGAACTAGAAACATTTTTGTCAAATGAATATTTTGGACAGCCTTTCTGACCTTATGAAAAAAAGAAGGGGAGGAGAATGTACTACAAAATTAATATATGTATATATATATTTATAACTACAGAAAACACAGTATAGGCTTTCTGGAATTATAATATCATTTGTGAATTTAAGACTCAGTTTCTGTCTCATATGTGCATACATATAAACATGCACACATAGTATTTAGAGGTTCCATGACCAATTCATTTAACTAGAAAAAAGACAAGATGTCAAATAGAAAGACAAATTTCACTTCCAAATAACAAAAAACAATAATCATTTATCAAAGTTCATATAGTAAGTTTCAGTTAACACTCAGCCACTTTTCCTACATCTTATCTATTTTTGGATTTCAATGAAATCTATAATAATAACCTGAAGATTTATAGATTCAAGTAGTATAACAAAAATTTACATATACAGTAAGAAGAAAATGAACTTTAGTGTGTTCACAGTAAAGCGTATTACAACAAATTGATCATGTTAGCCTGTATTCGAATACAAAATACTTATCTTCTTTCTCAGCCCACCATATTTAGAAGGAAAAAGCTAAAGCTAGATGTATCCAACTGGAAGAAATGTAAAGTATTATCTAACAGCAAAACAGAGACAGTAATACTATTTGAGTTGTCCATAGTGTACTAATTCAAGGAACTCAGCTATCATAAACTACTTAGTTTAGGGACAAACGGTTTTACTTGCTATAGTAAGTTCTGAAATCATAATTAATATTACAAGCACAGTCTTGACACACACACACACACACACACACACACACACACACTATGATGAAGGGTAAATCATGCCCGGGAAAGTGTGTTTTAAATTCCTAAAAGTCTTAGAAACCTACATTTCTGCAAAGAAATATGTAAAAGTATTTAAATGCATAGATCCATATTTGAAAAAAATTCACTTGTGAAAATTAATTTTCTAGAACATTCATATACTGTAAACACATATATTTGACAACTTTTCTCTTGTTCACCAACTCCATCAATTGGAATAGAAAAGCCATCATGATTTATTCAACTCACAAAATTGCCTCTTTGGTCTCTCTTTCTCTTCCCAAAGTTGTGTCCTCTTTAAGCAGTGTGTCAATAAAGCCAAGTGCTACCTGTGCCACTGCATCAGAAAAGAGAATTTAATTTGTAAAAAACTCATTGATTTGCTCCCAGTCAATAGGGTAGACTGAGGTGCTGACAGAGCCAGACATACACTCACCCCACCCACCTCCCACTCAAAACACATGGAAATGCATGATAAGACAACAAAATAGATATGTAACTGAATTTCACATTAAGAGAAGGAAATCTTGGAGTGCCAGAAATAAAGAAAGAAACAAAAGAAAGAAGTAACAGAAACCAAAGCTAAATTTCTGAAGAGAATCATACATTAATACTTGGGCCCTTGATCATCTGTCATTTTCTCAACAAAGAATACTTAAGCTATGGTCCCATCTACACACAGAGCTGGAGCTAAGCTTCTGGTGGCAAAGCAGTTACTTCCTTTCAATAATTGGAACCTCACATGAGCCATGCTTGTCCCACAACCTATAAACGATGGGATCCTAAAATTAAGAAAAAAGACTTTTCAAAAATTAATTAATAACAAAAAAATTGAAGGTATAAACAACAGGCAAAATATGAAACTACTTTGTGGTAACATGTCCACAAGGCATGGCATGTGAGCTATTCACCAAAACCATCCTAAAAATGAATGTATTTTATAACTCACCAATACTACTTTTAGATATATACTCTGGGAAAACTTGTACATGTACTTCAGAAGACAGAAAAGGATGTTTATTATAACATTGTAAAAGCAAAAATCTAGAAGCAATGTAAATGTTCAATTTGGAGAAATAACTAAATAAGTTGCAGTTATTCAAACAGTGGCATATCATTTAAAAGTTAACAAGCACACACATTTTGGGCATATTTCTCTATGTATACTTCAACTTGAAAGTTAAATATAATAATTAGCTAGATTTTTTAAATTGATACGGATATATATGGAAAAGAATCCTGAGTGAAGAAATTATGATATCATGAAATAATTTTTGTAAATTAAAAAAATGACCAAAAGAAGAATTGTATACACACACACACACACACACACACACACACACACACACACACACACACACTATAGAATGATAATGATTTGCACCCAGATATGACATTGGTTATGCAAAGCAGCAGTACAAAGAGAACTGAGGAACACTCAACATGATTTGTAATTTCTTCTGCTTTTATAAAAACAGAAAGTGTTTAAAGCAAAATGAAAATATTATTATTCATCAATTGTAGCAGGCAAATTAGACTTTTCAGTTTTACTATGAGTACTCTTCTAATTTTTAAGCTCTTTAAAACTAGCTGGTAATTCAGATCATATTTTCTCAACTTCAGAATTTGTAATAAGGCCACCAAGTTTGGCCCCAGAACCCAATTAACCAACACATTCACTAGTATAGACACCTACACTATGTTTTTAGGAGAAAAAAGTGTATCAGATTAAACCAAGCTGATATCAAGATTTACTTAAAATGGAATTAAAACTTTCCTAAAATGATGTGTTTTAAACTCAGCCAACATTCAGTCATTATTCCTATGCCATATCTCTATTTTTGGATCACAATGAAATCTGGAATAATAACCCACGGATTTATAGATTCAATATAGCATAACTTTGCATACATAGTAGGAAAAAAATGAACTAAAACATTTTCTACATCACTGTGAATCAAATAAACAAATTTATGATTTTTCATGCTTCATTAGAAATTTTTGTTAACCAGAATTACCTGTACCCTAAGCATTATTATCTTGAATGTAAATCTAATAGTTGAAAATAAGGGAAGAGGAGGGGCAAGATGGTGATGGGACAAGTTGGACTGTGAAAATCTACACAAAAGGTGACTGCTGCAGCCAGTCTCATGCACTGTGCTGCTGCCATGACCCTCAGTTTCCAGCCCCATGGAATTCCTGGCTCCATCTCCCACCTCAAGCTGCCCTGCAGTGGTGGGACCTGTGATCAGCTGGATCCTGGAGTCTGATCAGTGGAGAAAGAGGATCGGAGAGGACCAGGGAGGAGGCCCATGCCCGGTAAAGAGGTACACACCACAGCAATTTTCTCTGTCCGAGGACCAGGCAGAGACCTGCATTGCCCTTCCCAGTTTCCCACAACTCTGCCCAGTCTCCAACTTGGGATCTAAGGTAATCACACCAAACGGGGAGAGACAGAAGTCACTTCCCCATGCTAGATTGAACACAAACAGGCTGGATCTGAGTGGTAGATCTGACAGGCAGCAAGCTGACTGAGTCCAGATCTGATCATTCCACAGCAGGCCTGGGGCATCTGGCTCCAGTGGTAAGCAACCCTCCCAGCCTGCAATGAGAGATACAGATCAGAGCTGAAAGGGTGTTGGGCTCAAAGGAATGATCTGAGAGCAAGCTTTATTTGTTGTTTTTGCTTTTATTATTTTCATTCGTTGTCTGTTTTGCTCATTTTTGTGTTTCATGTTTTACTTTTTTCCACTTTTTTCTCTCTTCTCTCTGTTTTTGATAATGTTTTTGTACTTGCCTTATTTCTGTTATTTTATTGATTTCTCTTTTTTTTCCTTTAGACCTCCTGTTTGTGTAGGGGAATTGTATATCAATAGGGAGGTTGGTGGCTTGTGTGTTTATATGACTGTCTGAATGAATGTTTAGTTTTCTTTACTCAACTCTGTTTCTCTTTTCATTTGTTAGTCAGTACATTTGTCTGTTATCCCTCTTACTCTTCTTCTTTTTGCCTTCCTTTTTCCCCCATCCTTCCCTGCTCCATTCTTTCCCTTTTTCTTACCTCATTTTGCTTTAATGGAGTGCACTTACACCCCCACTGCATGGAGAGAATACAAGGCAGTGGGAAGGGAGTTAAAGGGTACCCACACACCTGCCGATGGATAACAGGATCTGCATATAGATTTTGAATCACAGCTCTCCCCTTATTTAAATCTCAAAACTGCAAAATAGTGTAGCCCCAAACCCACAGTCCAGTCTGAGAATTGAACAAAGCAAGAGGATTCACATAAGGCAGAATAGGAGATTGAGAAAACAGAAGTAAAAGCACCCCTGTCATCCCTGAGCAACAGAATTAAAGAAGAGAGGAAAAAAGTGGGGAGGAAAATGTACACAAATTAAGAAAAACCAAAGGAAGAATACAGGTCTCACTCAGACCCCTGAGAGGTCTGACACTGAGAAAACAGAGTTTGGAATGCAAACAATGAAGAGCCCCCAGAATGATGGGTCACATGCTACAAGCCCAGACATCAGGAAAATAATAGAAAGAACAAAAGGAATTGAAGAGAGACGAGGAAAATAAGAAGGAGTTGATAACTGAGATAACAGCAGTAAAGAATACTGTGATTGAAATGAATAACAAACTAATAAGCATGGAAAGCAAAATTAGCCAAGCAGAAAAAAGAATCTCAGAGCTTGAGGACCAAAATATAGAACCAACCCAAACTGTCAAAAATATTGAAAATAAGCTTAAAACGAAAGAACAAAACCTTCAAGAGATGAGAAATTATTTCAAGAGGCCAAACCGAAGAGCAATTGGACGTGCTGAGGCAGAAAGAGAGATAGAGACCACCCTGGAGCAAACATTCCATGAAATCATTCAAGGAAACTTCCCTTATCTCATCAGTTATTCAAAAATTCAAACACAAGAGATTCAGAGAACCCCTGCAAGACAAAAAATGGGAAAATCAACTCCCAGATACATAGTTATTCACCTGAACAAAGTAAATATAAAAGAAAAATTCTAAAGGCAGCAAGAGAAAAAGGTCAGATTACCTTCCAGGGAAGACCAATTAGAATAACAGCAGATTTATCTACAGAAACACTTCAGGCTAAGAGAGCATGAAGCCCAGTCTTCAAAGTTCTCAAAGACAAAGAATTCCAATAAAAAATTACATACCCAGCTAAGCTAAGCTTCATTAATGAGGGATAAATAAAATATTTCCCACACATTAAATCCCTAAGATTTTATGCAGCCTCTAGACCACCTCTACAAGAAACACTTAAAAAGTATTAAACACAGAAGAAAAGTAAAAAGGAATGACAACATTCATCACAAGAGTGCAGGAAAAAGATTGAAAATACACGTGAATCAACCCCAAAATAAAAAGAAAGACAACAAACAAGAGAAACAACAACTCTATGAAAACCTTATGACAGGGACAAACACTCATATTTCCATAATTAGCTTGAATGTGAATGGACTAAGTGCACCACGGAAAAGACATAGAATGGCAAAATGAATAAAATATCATGAAGCAACAATATATTGTCTCCTAGAGACTCATGTTACTAGAAGGGACACTCACAGACTCAAAGTAAGAGGATGAGAAGCAAAATTTCAGACAAATGGAACACAAAAGAAAGCTGGAGTAGTGTTCTCAATATCAGACCAAATACTCTTTAAGCTATCAAAAATTAAAAAAGATACAGAAGGTAACTACATAATGATAAAAGGTTCAATCCACCAATAAGAATTATCCATCCTAAACACATATAAACCCAACATAGGAGCACCTACTTTAATAAAGCAGCTTCTAGGCAAACTTAAAAAAGATATTGACTCTATCATAGCTTGGGACTTTAATTCCCCATTCACAACCCTAGAAAGATCATCAAAACAAAAAAATCAACAAGGAGATACAGAACCTCAATATGACTTTTGACCAAATAGACTTAATTGATATCTACAGGACACTCCACCCAATGACCACAGAATATACAATCTACCCATCACCACATGAAATGTACTCTAAGATAGAACACATCCTTGGCCATAAATTGAGCATAAACAAATTTCATAAAATTGAAATTTTGCCATGTACCTACTCAGACCACAGTGGAATAACAATAAATATTAACAACAACGAAGTTCCTCCAAAATCTACAAAGTCATGGACACTAAATAGCATAATGGTAAGTAATTCCTGGGTCAACACGGAAACCAAAACAGAGATTAAAAGATAACTGGAAACAAATGAAAATGAAGAAGCATCTTACCAAAATTTCTGGGATGTCACAAAAGCAGTAGCAAGAGGGGAATTCATATGTCTGCAAATGCACATGAAGAAAATGGAAAGATCACAAGTTAACAGCCTAACAAGTCACCTAAGGAAGCTGGAAAAGCAAGACCACCAAAACCCTGACTTCAGCAGAAGAATCCAGGTCACCAAAATAACAGCCCAAATCCAGGACATAGAAGACAAAAAGATAATACAAAATATCAGTGAAACAAAAAGCTGGTTCTTTGAAAGGATAAAAAAGATTGATGGTCCTCTAGCTAGAATGACCAAGAAAAAGAGAGAAAAAGTTCAAATAAACACAATCAGAAACACAAAAGATGAAGTCACATCTGACCCTGAAGAAATACAAAAGATTGGCATAGACTACTATGCACACTTCTATGGAAACAAACATAAAAACCTAACAGAAATAGAGGACTTTCTGAAATCACACAACTTCCCTAGGTTGAAACAAGAAGTTTAGATCCTAAATAGACCAATAGCAATCAAGGAAACTGACTGTGTGATAAGGAAACTACCTTCAAAAAAAAAAAAAAAAAGAAAAAGAAAAAAAAACCTGGACCGGATGGTTTTCCAGCAAAATTCTACACAACATACAAGGAGGAATTGATACCATTCCTATTGAAAGTATTCCAGGTGACTGAGAAAGATGGAACTCTCCCAAAATCATTTTACGAAGCTAACATCACATTGCTACAAAGGTCAGGTAAAGACCCTACAAGGAAAGAGAAAGTCAGGCCAATATCCTTGATGAACATAGATGCTAAAATTTTCAATAAGATCCTAGCAAACCAGATTCAACAACACAGCTCAAAAATCATCCACCCCAACCAAGTAGGCCTCATCCCTGGGATGCAAGACTGGTTCAACTTTCGTAAGACCATAAATGTATTTAAATACATCAACAGATGTAAAAATAAAAATCACATGATTATAACATTAGATGCAGAAAAAGGTTTTGATAAAATCCAACACCCCCTTTTGATAAAAACTCTCAAACATCTTAGGCATAGATGGAACATACCTCAAAATAGTAAGAACCATCTATGAGAAATGCACAGTCAGCATACTGTTAAACAGACAGAAATTGGAACCATTTCCCCTGAAAACTGGAACAAGACTAGGATGCTCACTCTCACCCCTCCTGCTCAACATAGTTTGGAAGTCCTTTCTAGAGCAATCAGAGGAGAGAAGGTGATAAGGTGTATCCAAATAGGAAAATAGGGTGTCAAGTTATCTCTCTTTGCAGATGACATGATTCTACACCTTGAAAACTCAGGAGAGTCTGTCAAAAACTTTCTTACACTGATAAGGGATTTTGGCAACGTCTCAGGATATAAAATAAATGTGTAAAAGACAATCACATTTCTATACACCAATAATAAAAAAACATAAACCCAAATAAAAAGCACAATTCCTTTCACAATAGCCACAAAAAATGAAATACCTTGGCATCTTCCTAACCAGAGATGTAAAAGACCTTTACAATGAAAACTACAAAACACTGCTCAAAGAAATCAAAGACGACACAAAAAATTGGGAAAATATTCCATGCTCATGGATTGGAAGAATCAACAATGTTAAGATGTCCATTCTACCTAAGATAATCTAGAGATTTAATGTAATACCCATTAAATTACCAGCAGCATTCTTTTCAGACCTAGAAAAAACAATTCAGGAATTCATATGGAAACATAAATGACCAAGAATAGGCAAAACAATCCTTATCAAAAAAAAAAAAAAAAAGCAGGAGGTATCACACTCCCAGACTCCCAACTTTTTAATAAAACTACGATAATCAAATCTTGTACCAAGAACAGGCATATAAACCGATGGAATAGAATTGAGATTCCAGAAGCAAAACCTCAATTTCTCAACCAATCTATCTTCAACAAAGCCTCCACCACCAACCGCTGGGGAGAGGAGAACTATTGAGTAAATGGTGCTGGGAAAACTGGCTGACCACATGCAGAAGAATAAAACAGGACCCCTACCTATCCCCATACACAAATATCAACTCTAAATGGATCAGAGATCTAAACATTAAACCTCAAAATATGAGAACCTTAGAAAATGCGGGAGACACTCTTATGGAAATTGGAACTGGCAACCAATTCCTTATCAATACCCAAAGTGACAATGCCATAAGAGATACAATAGACAAGTGGGACCTCATCAAACTGACAATCATCTGCAAAGCCAAATAAACCATCAAGAGAGCAGAGAGTCAATACAGACTGGGAAACACTACTTGCCAACTCCATATCTGACAAAGGCCTAACATCTAGGATCTGCAAGGTACGCAAACGTGCTGAAAAGAAAAAAAAAAACATTACAAAGTGGGTAAAATATATGAATAGATAGTTCTCAAAAGAAGACATATGAGCAGCCAACAGATACATGAAAAAAAGTTCAGCCTCACTAGTCATCAAGGAGATGAAAATTAAAACTACACTGAGATACCACCTAACTCCAGTCAGAATGGCCATCAACAATAACAAAAAATAGAAGATGCTGGAGAGGATTTTGCAGAAAGGGAACACTTGTAAGTATTGGTGGGAATGCAAACTAGTACAGCCTTTATGGAAAACAGTGTGGTAATTCCTAAAAGTTCTAAAAATCAACCTTCCATATTACCCACATTCTCCCTACTAGGAATATACCCGGAGGAACTCAAATCACTCTATAAAAATTAGATACCTGCACACGTGTGTTTATTGCAGTATTGTTCACAATAGCAAGAACATGGAATCAACCATGCTGCCCACCAAAAGAGAACTGGATTTAAAAGATGTGGTACATATACACGATGAAATATTATACAGCCATAAAGAAGAACAAAATCATGAACTTCAAAGCAACCTGGATGGAATTAGAGTCTATAATACTAAGTGATCTTTCACAGAAACAAAGAACTGCATATCATACATTCTCACTCATATGTGGACCTTGAACAACTACAGCAATTCTATAAGAAAAGAATTGACTGTAGCAGGAACCTGTGGAGGGGAGGGGAGTTGGGGAAGTGGGATTGATAGTAGTGGAATTCTGCATGGGGAAGCGGGGACACACCTCATCAACAAGGGTACCTGCACAGTGAATATTTGTATACCTAATCCTTAAATATACCCCACAATTTTAAAATAAAGTTTTTTAAAAAAGGAAAATTAGTCTACATGTGATGTGCCTTTAACCTGGTGCAAACATTCCAGGGTCATTCATTTCCATATGAATAGCTAATATTCAAATTCATAAGTTGGTCATGTATTCATAGAAGTCAGATCATAGCCCCTTTACTTGGTAACAGTTTATTAGTCGTGAGTTTAATTTTTTTTTAACGTACTGGAAAGTAATTAAGTTCTATTTCATTAAGTACAGCCTTTATGGAAAACAGTGTATTCAGCTGTATTCAGTGGCTCAGCCTGTAATCCCAGTGCTTTGGGAGGCTGAGGTGAGTGGATATCCTGAGCCCGCAGGTTTGAGACCCACCTGGGCAACTTGGCGAGACCTCATCTCTACAATAAATCAAAAATTAGCCGGACATGGTAGCACACACCTGTAGTTCCAGCTACTTGGAAGGCTGAGGTGGAAGGATCGCCGCAGCCCAGAAGGTCGAGGCTGCAGTGACCGGGAGCAGACACTGCACTCCAGTCTGGGCAACAGAGTGAGACTCCAATTCAAAAAAAAAAAAAAAAAAAGAATTATATTTAATTCCGACTTTGAACAAACCCAACTTCTCCTTTAACTCATTTTATTTGTGTGCATAATTCCTCACTTATGCAGATACAGGTATTATTATAGACCCTATTTTGCATTACTGAAGTTCCAAAGAAAGCTAAGCCATATAATATTAAAGTGGGAGAAGTTATCCTAACATCAGTTTGGGTTGTCTAACCTAGTGGCTCTTAGGCTTTTAGATCTCACAGAGCTGTAGATTTATTTTTTAAAGGCGAAAAGGTCAACATGTTCTGCCCTTTCTCTTGGTCATGACTATTCACTTGATTGTTATTCTTAATAACTCACCTGTATGCAACACATATTCTTTTATGTGTTAAACATGTTATAATAAAAATAAACATTATTATAGATTTAAATATTAGAAAGTTAAAGAAATATATTAGCTATCACTATTATTTCACAAAATAAAGTTTTTTTACATTCAAATAATAAGAAAGCTATAAAAATCACCTTAAATTGAATACTTTTTACTTAGTGTAAAACATATTACATTATAATTTCATTTCTATAACTAGTGAAAATATCTTCATGTCCATGTAGTGGGGCATATAGTTTATGTTTATCCTGATTTCATGAAATTAAGGCTTCTGCTGTTCAACAACTCTTACACATTGGTTCCACATTTTTCCTTCACTCTTATACTGCTGCCTTTAAAATATTTTTAGAAAGTGCAAAGCCTGATAGTAAATGAGTCACTATGATTAAATCTCAATGTGGGTGGTAATAAGGCAAGATAATATAACTGATCCACAAAAGATATGCTCAAAATAAAATATCTAAAGGTCAATATTTATATTATCCTCATTGTTCCTTCTTAGAAACATGTCAGTCAACCTTTTTAAGTATCTATTTTCACATGTATCCAAACTGAGATTAAAGGCCTGAAAAAGGTAAATACCCACATGAAAGCAAGGTCCAAAGTTCATATGAGTATGAGTGCAGATATTTGTTACTCATACACTATAAATGGAAAACTTACAAAATAAACAAAATTTTTCCTTTTGTAGATAACTATTGTTTTCATACTGAATTTTGTATTTCATATTGAATTTTTGATTCCATACCAAATAAGGCAATTCAGTTAACCAAGCACTTTCAGAGGTTTTCTTGATTTTAAAAAATCTGTGTTTAAACCCAGCCGTTGCCTCTTTTTTTTATTACCCTAGACAAATAATAAATAAGCAAACAGACAAATAGACTGACAAGCAATACATATATATGTCCTGGGCATTTTGTGAGCCATCTTGGAAGCTCATGACTTTTAAAGTGTTGGTCCCATGGAATGAGTACTCCCAAATAGCTTTGAAATCAATGCATAGTCTGGGTGTATTCCAAAGGATTACAGATTTATTTGGAATTTGGATAAAGTGGTTCTAAATAACATCCAAGAAAACTCATTAACAATACAGGTAAATAATCCCCAAACTGCTCATCTCTTCTTAATTAATATTACCTGCCTTGTCCAGGATTCCTCCTTTTTCTGGTACAAAAGTATCTATTAAATAAAGTGATAATTATCCTTATACTGTCAAAGGATAGAAAACTCCACACAGTAATTCCTAGTTTTTCTGAAGAACTACCATCCAATAATTTATTCAAATCTAAGTAGAATTAATTTATATTTCTAACTATTCCAATCATTAAGGGTAATAAAAATTGTATAGTTTTTAGTTTTTGCTAAGAAAAAATGAACTCCATGTGAATTGCTTGAAATTTAGATGTTTTAAGCATCAAAATCCGTACAGTAAAATCTGATTTGTACTTCTTTCCATTCACTTCATTTCCAAACACTGTTTTTTACACTTTATATTTTCTGTCTTTAATTGTCACAATGATGATGATAATACTGTGAAGAGGATTTATTGAATAACTACAAGTGTTTTACATGAATCTTATTTAGTACTTTTATCAATACTCTGAAGAGACTCTTATGGTAATTCCCAGTATAACTACTATTATGAGGAAACTGAGTCTCAAAGAGGTGAAAATGTGCTCAATATCACACAGCCACTAGGTAGAAGTGTCAAGATAAGAGTCCAGATCTGAGCCCTAAGCATGGACTTTTCTTACTACTTTACAGTCATGTCATAAACTAAAAACGTAGTACTGGATTGGAAACCTAATATCATGTTTTGTGCCCTGGCATTTATTTAAGGGCTGCATAAACTCCAGCTTACCAGTTAATTTCTCTAAGATCAAGCTATTTCTTATATAAAAAAGGAGCAGGATGCTGAATTAAATAAGATTATGAATGCAAAACACAGAAATGTAAAATATTATAAAATGATAAAGCAAATTAACAATGCTGACCCTGCAATCCCCCTACTGGGAATATACCCTGAAGAACACAAATCACTCTATAAAAAAGATACCTGCACACGTATGTTTATCGCAG
>NW_007248768.1:75394-112691 GCF_000164805.1 Carlito syrichta
CTGTCGGGGGATGGGAAAACAACTTTTATCAACAGAGTGCCTGAATGAAACGTAATTGTACACCTAACCCTTAACTGTACCCCACAAAACCATAATAAAAAATCCTGATTAATGAAAAAAAAAACAATGCTGAAAATAGACACTGTGTAATGAGACGTCTTATGTATATTAGGTGCTCAATAAATGTTGGGAGAAAGATTGAGAAAAAGCATATATGATTTCAAATGACTTAGACTTTGGTAAGAAATATAACTGGATTTAAACATGACAGACATTTATTAACTTATAATGTTAAAAAATTACCTACCTAATGACAATATTGCTTTCTCATGTTCAAAACCATATTATAAATTATGATGATTGGAAAGAATGTATATAACTAAAGTAGCATGGTACCTGACATACATCAAAAACCCACTGAAGAATTATAACAGACTAACTTGGATATAGTTTACTGATACAAGCCATCTCCCATTACTTCAACCTCTAAGGTGGTGATGGTTGGTTTATAACGATGTAGAATCAATTTATATTTCTAACTATTTCTATTATTAAGGGTAATGAGCACTGTATATTTTTAATAAAGACATTTCACATTGTCATTATTATTAATAATTAATCATTCATCAAGCTTCCATTCTGTTTGGACAGTGTACTAGGTTTGATGATCAAAAGACAGTAAAACAAAATCATTTAGACTGAAATGCTTAGAGATGACTACTAGTATCCCTGAGAAAAAGAAATAAAATATGGAAACATGCATGCCAAACCACCTAATATAGGTATAAAATATATAGTCTTAATTTCTGGAAGGTTAAGCTAAAATCTTGTGGGTAGAATTTTTTTCTCTCTTGCTTCTGCCCCTATGTTTCCAAACTAAATCCACCTCTGTTTGCTACATCTCATGTCACTCTTTCCTTGCTTTTGATCTTTTAGAATGGAATTATCACAATGGCACGGTTTCCTATGCCAATGGCAATAGTTTACTCCAAAAGAAAAGGAAAAGAAAGGAAAGTAAGAAAAAGGAAAGGAAGGGAAGGGGATGCAGCGATTGGTACCACAACTGCTCAGCTCGAACCCTAGTGATTCCTGGGATGCAGAAGCTGAGCACCATTTTTAAATCTTATTTTATTTTATTAAATCAACAAAACCCTTCCTGGGAAGTAAACGCTGGGAGAGCCTGACTAAGTGGGAGCTTGTAAGCAAGTGATCAGGGCCCTCCTAGTGCAGCAGCTGGTGCTGTAATTCTCTGCTTGGTCCCTGGTGCTTCCCAGGTCACAGAAGATGAGAGGCATTTTTTAAAAAACAGACAATTGTTTTACTGTGAAGAAGCAGCAGGGAGAGACTACCAGATTTACTGTGAGAAGCAGCAGGGAGAGACTACCACTGCAGCAGGAGAGACTGTTGGCTCCAGGTTTTGCCTCACCACTTCAGTACCAGGACAGACACTGGGAGCAGGGGCTATGGAGCAAGCCTAGAGGCAGAGTCCCACCAGAGAGGACTAGAGAGGCACCATGTCACCATCTTGAAGGTGCGATAAGAAAGTGCTCTGACTTGGTCATCACATAGCAACAGACCCAATCTCTGTGACTGGTAGATCAACTACTCAGAGGTTGATCATGACCCAGAGGGAATACCCTGAAAGCACAAACTGTGGAGGGATCTGAGGAATGTGGAGTCCCAGGTGCCCCTCCCCATGCAAGGGGGATAAAGGTGTGCAGAACAAAGAGTGTGGCCACAAAAGGATGAGGAAGAATTACAAAGAGATCAGTGAACAAATCTGCAGTCCAATCAGGGAAGAATAGAGGATGAGCAAGCATCAGAAGGCAAAGCCTCTCCCACTGACACTGGGTAACAGAACTAAAGAGAAAAGCAAGAGATCAGTCACAAATGAGAAAAAAAAATCCAGCAGAAGACCACAGGTAATTTCAAGTGTAACAAAGAGAAAACTCCTGGAAAATCAGAACTCAGAGTCCAAACAATGTAAGTCACCAAAGACTTGCAGCAGAATGCTACAGATATTAGGGAATGGATGGAAAGAGTGAGTAAGATTCAAGAAAGACAAGATGCAACACTGAGAGAACTTGTAACTGAGATTATGCCAATAAAAAATATTATCCAGGAAATGAATAACATGATGACAAGTAGGGAAAGCAGAATCAATCTAACTGAAGAAAGAATCTCAGAACTTGAAGACCAGAACATAGAAAATTCAGAAAGAACAAAACCTACAAGAGATGGGCAATTATATCAAGAGGCCAAGCTTACACCTGATTGGTATCCCAGAAGAAGAAAGGGAAATGGAGAACATCTCAGAGCAAGAATTCCAAGTGGTTATCGAAGAAAAGCTTCCCCATCTCACCAGAGATGTGACCAGCCAAACACAAGAAATACAGAGAACCCCCACAAGACATCAAATGAGAAGACCAACCCATAGACACATAGTCAATCGCCTACACAAAATAGGCAAAAAAGAAAAATTCCTAAAGGCAGTAAGAGAGAAAGGTCAGACTACCTACCAGGGAAAACCAACGAGAATAGCAGCAGACCTACTGGCAGAAACACTACAAGGAAGAAAGAACTGAAGATCAATATTCAAAGTCCTCAGATACAAACAATTTCAACCAAGAATTTTCTACCCAACCAAGCTCAGCTTCTTCAATGATGGAGAAGTAAAACTTTTCCCAGACATTCAATCCATAAGAGATTATGCATCTTTCAGAGCAGCTCTATAGTAGACACTAAAAATGTATTAAGAACAGGAGAAAGAAAAAAAAAAGGATGACCACACATTTCCCAAGAAAACAGCAGAAAATTGAATCAACAGAGAATATAGCACAGCAACAAACTTGAAAACACACACATACATCAACCTCAAAGCCAAAAGAAAACAAGGAAACAAACTTTATAAGAACCTCATGACAGGGATAATCATATTTAAATAATCAGCCTTAATGTGCGTAGACGAAATTTACCACTGAAAAGACACAGAATGGCAAACTGGATAAGAAACCATGACCCAATTATTTGTGGCATCCAGGAAACTCATCTCACCACAAAAGACACACAGAGAATCAAAGTTAAAAGATGGAAAAATGAGTTTCTAGGCAAATGGATCACAAAAGAAGGCAGGAGTTGCGATCTTAATATCAGACAAAGCAACCCTTAAGCTATGAAAAATTTTAAAAGATACAAAAGGACATTATATAATGATAGAAGGTTCAAATCATCAACAAGAAATATCCATCCTAAACATATATGCACCCAACACAGAAGCACCAGAATTTATAAAGAAATTACTAAGTAAACTAAAAAAGGAGCCGAGTTCGGTGGCTCAGCCTGTAATCCCATGCCTTTGGAAGGCTGAAATGAGTGGATTGCCTGAGCCTGTGTGCTTGAGACCCGCCTGGGCAACTTGGCGAGACCTCATCTCTACAATAAATCAAAAAATTAGCCGAACGTGGTAGTGCATGCCTGTAGTTTAAGCTACTTGGAAGGCTGAGGCAGAAGGATTGCCAAAGCCCAGCAGGTCAAGGCTGCGGTGACCGGGAGTGGCCACTGCACTCCAGTCTGGGCAATAGAGTGAGACTCCAACTCAAAAAAAAAAAAAAAGGATATTGACTCCACCACTATTATAGCAGGGGACTAGAATATCCTACTAAGTGCTCTCTATCAATCATTGAGGCAACAAATCAACAAGGAGATGCAGAACCTAACCTTGACACTTGACCTAAGGGACTTAATAGATACCTACAGATTGGTCCAGCCAACAATCACAGAATATGCATTCTACTCGTCATCACATGGAACATACTTCAAGACTGACTAAATCCGTGGCCTTAAATCAAGCATAAACAAATTTAAGAGGGTTGGAATATGACCACGTACCTTCTCAAACCACAATGGAGTAAAAATAAATATCAGAACCAACAAAATTTCCCCAAAGCCCACAAAGACATGGACACTAAATAGTATGTTGTTGAACAACTACTGAGTCAACACTGAAATCAAAGCAGAAATTAAAAGATTCCTGGAAACAAATGAAAATGAAGAAACATCTTTCCAAAGCCTCTGGGATGCCATGAAATCAGTCTAATTGGGGAATCTATATCTCTACCAGTACACATCAAGAAAATGGTAAGATCGCAAGTTGAGAACTTAACAAATCACCTAAGGGAGATAGAAAGAGACGACCAACAAAACCCTAACTTTAGCAGAGGAATCCATATCACCAAAATAGGAGCCCAAATATGGGACAAAAATACCATAGAAAACATCAACAAAACTGAAAGGTAGCTATTTGAAAGAATTAACAAGATTGATGGACCCCCCCATACAGAATGACCAAGAAAGAGAAAGAAAAAGCCCAGATAAACACAGTAAGAAATACAAAAGATCAAATCACAACTGACTCCGAAGAAATGCAAAATATCATCAGTGATTACTATGTATGCCTATATGGAAACAAACTTGATAACCTAAATGAAATGGAGGATTTTCTGACATCACAGACCTCCTCAGGTTGGAAAAAGAAGACATTGAGACACCAAATAGACCAATAACAACCCAGGAAATTGACTCTGTCATACGAAAACTACCTACTAAAAAAAAAAAAAAAAAAGCCCTGGACTGGATGGTTTTCCAACAGAATTCTACAAAACATATAAGGAGAAGCTGAAACTAATCCTATTGAAAGTATTCCAGGCAATTGAGAAAGATGGAATTCTTTCTAAATCACTTTAGGAAGCTAACATCACACTGGTTGCCAAACTGGGTAAAGATCCAACTAAAAAAGAGAACTATGGGCCAATACCCCTTATGAACACAGATGCAAAAATCCTCAACAAGATTCTGGAAATTGGATCCAAAAACACATCTCAAAAATCATCCACCATGATTGAGTAGGCTTCATCCTCAGGATGCAGGCCTGGTTCAACATTTGCAAGACCATCAATGTCATTAAATACATCAACAGATGTAAAAACAAGAACCACATGATTATATCATTAGATGTAGAAAAAGTTTTTGATAAAATCCAGAACCACTTCTTGATAAAAACCCTCAAATACCTAGGTATAGAAGGAACATACCTCAAAATAGTAAGTACCATCTACAATAAGCCCACAGACAACACACTGCTCAATGGACAGAAACTAGAAACATTTCCCCTGAAAACTGGAGCAAGACAAGGTTGCCCACTCTCTCCGGTCTTGTTCAACATTGAGTTGAAAGTTTTAGCAAGGACAGTTAGACAAGAGAAGGAAATCAGGTGTATCCAAATAGGAAAAGAGTAAGTCAAGTTATCCCTCTTTGCTGATGATATGATCCTATACCTTGAAAATACAAAGGAATCTGTCAAAAATCTGCTTCCATTGGTAAAGACTTTGGAAAAGTCTTGGGGTACAAAATTAATGTGTAAAAGACAATTGCATTCTTATACACCAACAACAAGCATGTAGAACCAAACAAAAAGCACAATCTCATCGACATAGCCACAAAAAAATGAAATACCTCAGCATTTTCCTAACCAAAGAAGTGAAAACCTTTATAATGAGAACTACAAAACACTGCTCAAATAAATCCAAGAAGACACAAAAAATGGAAAAATAGTCCATGCTCATGGATAAGAAGAATAAATATTGTTAATATGTTCATCCTACAAAGGCAATCTACTGATTCAATGCAATACCCATTAAATTACCAACATCAGCTTCTCAGACCTGAAAATAGCAATACAGAAATTCATATGGAAACATAAACAACCATGAATAGCCTGAACAATTCTTAGCAAAAGAAACAAAGCAGGAGGTTTCACACTTCCAGACTTCAAACTTTACTATAAGACAACAGTAATCAAGACAGCCTGATAGTTGCACAAGAACAGACATAGAGACCATGGAACAGGATAGAAATTCTGGAAGCAAAGCCTCAATTTCTCAACCAACTCATCTTTGACAATGACTCCAACTACAACCACTGGGTAGAGGAGAACTTATTAGTAAATGGTGCTAGGAAAACCAGCTGATCACATGCAGAAGATTGAAACAGGACCCCTATCTATCACTATATACAAAAATTAACTCTAGATGGATCAAAGACTTAAACATAAAACCTCAAACTATAAGAATTTTAGAAAATGCAGGGGACACTTTTATGGAAATTGGAACTGGCAACCAATTCCTGATCAAAGCCCCAAGGCTATTTTTTCTCCGTTTTGGCACATTCCAGTTCCTTGTAGCTCCTGGATGTTAGGCCTTTGTCAGACAGACAGTTGACAAATATTTTTTTTCCCAATCTGTGGGCTGTCTCCCCACTCTCCTGATGGTTTCCTTGGCTTTGAAGAAGCTTTTCCAGTCTGATTAGTTCCCACTTGTATATATTATCTCTTATGGGGGGGGGCTTTGAGATTTTAAACACAAACTGGTTGCCTAATACAATTTCTGTTAGGGTGACTCCTACGTTTTCTAAGATTCTTACAGTTTGATGTTTGATGTTTAGATCTTCGATCCATTTAGAGTTGACTTTTGTGTATGGTGATAGGCAAGAATCCTGTTTTAATCTTCTGCAGGTGGTCAGCCAGTTTTCCCAGCACCATTTACTGAACAGGTTCTCTTCTCCCCAATGGTTGTTGGCGGAGGCTTTTCAAAGATGAGTTGTTTGAGAAATTGAGGTTTTGCTTCTGGAATCTCTATCCTGTTCCATTGGTCTATATGCCTGCTCTTGTACCGAGAACAGACAGGTTTAATTTTTGTAGCCTTATAATAAAGTTTAAATTTTGGTAGTGTGATGCCTCCCACTTTGTTTCTTTTGCTGAAGATTGCTTTGATTATTTGTTGTCTTTTTTTTTCCCATATGAATTTCTGTATTATGGTCTCCAGGTCTGAGAAGAATGATGATGGAAATTTAATGGGTATAATATTGAATCTATAGATTGCCTTGGGTAGTATGACAGTCTCAACAATGTTGATTCCTCCAATCCATGAGAATGAAATATTTTTCTATTTGTTTGTGTCTTCTTGGATTTCCTTGAGTAGTGTTTTGTAGTTTCCTTGTATTGGTCTTCTGAAAGAAGACATACAAACAGCCAGCAGACAAAAAATATGTTCAACTCTACTAATCATCAGAGAAATGCAAACCAAAACCACACTGAGATACAACCTAACTTCAGTAAGAATGTCCAACTTAATAAAACAAAAAAGTAACAGATGCTGGCAAGGATGCGAAGAAAAGGAAACACTTCTACACTGTTGATGGCAATGCAAACTAGTTCAACCTCTATGGAAAACAGTGTAGTGATTTCTAGAGGAACTAAACGTTGATCTTCCCTAGCACCCAGGAATCCTCCTTCCGGGAATATACCCAGAGAAACTCAAATCATTCTACCAAAAAAGATGCCTGTACACCCATGTTTATTGCTACACTAGTCACAATAGCAAAAACGTGGACCCAACCATGCTGCACATTGAAAGTGAGCTGGATAAAAAAAAGTGGCACATATACACAATGGAATATTATGCAGTCATCAAGAAGGACAAAATTATGAATTTCACAGCAACTTGGTATATTTAGAGTCTATTTTACTCAGTGATCTATCAAAGAAACAAAGAACTGAGTACAACATGTTCTCACTTGGGCAACCCCTCTGGGTCTCTTCCACTGTGGGAGCTTTTCTGTCCTCTCAATAAATCCTGTTTTTAAAAAAACAAAAACCAAACATTTTCTCACTCATAAGTGGACCCTGAATATCTAACACTACACTACAAGAAAAGGATTGACAGTAGTTAGACATTGTTGGAGTAAGGAGTCACATAACATCAATAAGGTTGCCTGATCCTAATCTAGACAAAGTGAGGTCCAATGGGAGCCCCAAACTTCACCTGAACACAAGCCACTTATGCACCCAATACTGACTTGTACTCCACATCTTTAAAAACAAATTACACTAAAATATTTTAAGTCAAAAAAATATTTGATCTTTCCTGTCTACTACCAGTGTTGCTTTCTTCTTTCAGATTATAGATTATCCATGTGAATAGCAAAGTCCTAGTAAAACAGCAGTGAAAGAAGAGGACAAAAATGAGTATGGAAACAGTTTCTATGAATAATATTATGAACTACAAAAGTCAGATATTATTTATATTTAGTAGACTGAAGTTATATTTACCTTTTAGTCCATGTGCCAATATGAATTGCAAACAACCCAAACTTAAATGTACACATTTTCCTAGAGCAATATTTTCAACCCTTTTTGTTAAAGAGGAAAAAAGAAACTCAGAACCACTCACCATCCAGGGATATTCTTTCTAGGAAATTGTTTAATGGTAACAAAATAAATTGCTTTTCAAGCAGTATCAATGACTATTACAATTGCACAAATTTCACCTATGTCATAGACATATAGTTGCTACTATATAAATTTATTTCATTAGTCCAATCTGGTAGATCAGTGCTTCTAAAACCTTAATGTGTATATAAACCACTTAGAGATCTTGTTAAAATGCAGATTTGCATTCAGTGGGTAGATCTAAAGTAGGGCCTGATGTTCTGCAGGTAAAACAAGCTTCCAGATGATATTAATGCTGCTGGTCCACAAATCACAAGTAATCAAAACTATCGGAGATAATCTTGATCTTTGCCAAAATAAGAATAGAAGAAATCACCTACACCCTTTCTCTACCTAACATTTGCAGAACAGTTTTATACTCCTAAGGGTCTGGAGTTTGCTAACCAAACTATCAAGGACTCCACCTCCACGCAGTACTAATTTTGAATTAGGTCACCCAATGCCCATGCCCAGCCCATCTTCCCCTTTCGCAAATAGAAGCAGAGTAATAATGCTGACTTGTGTCATATCCAGAGCAGAACAAAAGTATTCTAATTTTAATATTTTGCAAAAAAATGGAGTTTTTGTTTGTTTGTTTGTTTGCTTTTAGCACCTCACCATTAATATGTTTAGATTTCTACTTGTAAAGCATCAGGGCACCTATGACCTTTTAAAAGATTGTAGTAAAAATCACTCTTCTATGAAAGTATTTTGGCACTTCCGTGATGTATTTATTATCTACTGGTGTTTCATTAAACCAATCCATTTAAATAAAGATACAATAAATATAAACCAGAAACTCCAACGTATGTGTTAAACTATATTAAACATTTGTTTTAGGCACAGTTAAATTGTGTTAAAATTTATTAACAAAACATCATCTAATTTTTCTAAACTATTTTACCTTCAACGCTGCTTGTGAAGTTCAAAGTCCAACAGTAGCTAAAAGTTACTGAAAAAACAAAGACTGCTTATTTGCCTGGATTTTAGGTAAATTGCTTGACATTAAGAAGATTCATAACCTTAAGACCCCAAATAACATTATTTCCTTCAGGTCAAAAACTGCTGTAAGTTGTAGAGCAGATCCTAAGACATATTAGTGAGGAAATTTAAAGAAATTTAAGTCACTATGCCTTCTTTTTTTTTTTTTTTTTTTTTTTTGAGTTGGAGTCTCGCTCTGTCACCCAGACTGCAGTGCAGTGACCTCTCCTGGTCACTGCAGCCTCGACCTGCTGGGCTCCGGCGATTCTTCCGCCTTAGACTTCCAAGTAGCTGGAACTACAGGCATGCGCTACCACGTCCGGCTAATTTTTTGATTTATTGTAGAGATGAGGTCTCACCAAGTTGCCCAGGCGGGTCTCGAACCCGCGGACTCAGGCAATCCACTCACCTCAGCCTCCCAAGGCGTGGGATTACAGGCTGAGCCACTGAGCCCGGCTGCTATGCTTTCTTAAAGTGATAGAACACGAAACTATTATGCCAGAGTTCTCCTATTTGATTCGCCAGTCGTGGAGAGTATATTAATCGAAGAAGAAAACATTTAACACTCCTGAAGCACAAGGGAAAAGATCAAACAAGAGGAAAATGCACAAAGACAACTAATAATAACACAGGTATATATGGTACTGGGAAAGACAACAGTCATGGGCAATAATTTGCAGTTTTATTCAGGATAGGTCAATTGCATACAACATGGACTTAATTATCTGTGTACATATTAGCTTATAGTTACACAAAATTTCCTGCTCTTGTCAACATCCTTATACATGAGTTTAGTATTCTTTGTTAAAGAGAAATAATGACCTCTTCTGATCGTGTTGATTAAAAGCTTCCAACCTAAATGCCACTTCAGGAGATATGTATGTTTAGAGCTATTCATTGCTCCATATTTAAAATCATTTAGTTGATTGTCTTTATAGACCTGTGTGAATAAATAACTACATATAATGATGCTGATATAAAGTTTATAAGTTTTCTACATTTTCCTCTTTTTGTGTAGATTTATAATATTTCAAAGGAAATTAATTGAAGCACTTATTCCCATTTGTGTCCCAAAAGGCAGAAAACACAAGGCGATATATTTTCAACCAGTGGCAAGAGTAGTAAAGATTTAAACACAAACGGATTGTGCTACATTTATTGAGGAAACAAGTTGTTCTGTCATACATGTCACGGAAAGTGGGGACAAAGGTATCTTTATTCTTCTTTTTTTTGAAGATTATTTGAAAGCTATTGAAGAGAAGGATATTTTCAAGTCACCAGCAAACAGTACTCTCAAGAACGATCACTTCAAATATGACTTGGCTTATATATACAGTAATTTTACTTTTCCATTTTAATATCCATACAACCATGACTCTGAAAAACAAATGTAAATATTCCACATGCAGCACTCTCATTCTAAACTCCATTTTCAGCACTTTTGGCAAGAAAATAACAAAATGTGTTAGTGTAATCAAATCACATATTACAAAAGAATTCTGAATAGGTAGCATGAGAAAAGGACTTTTTAAAGAGAAATAAGAACCTGTTCCAATTCTGCAGGTTCATTTGAATTTTCTGGGAGAAGTTTAGATGCAAAATAAAATTATGTGATCATAATGTTTATCATGTAAGGGCATATTTGTGCCTTGAACTTGCACTTGCCCATGTAGGGCAGATTTTAATGTGATATTGATGCAGCTGTTGATAATAGCAAACAAATCATTCTAAATGATTCTGCAGGATGTCATGCTATTGGAAAAAAGATCTCCACACATGAACATGGCATTCATTTCTTGACAAAAAGAGGGAATTCTCTTAAAACCAGGGATACTGTTTCTCTCAACCATAATTTCCCATTAATGTATGTGAGCAATTCGTAGTTCACTATCTCTCCTATATGTGTGGTATAAAATCAAATCTTCATCCAAAGACTAATAATGATACCAATTTAACCAACATTATAATACTTTCTTAATGTTTTTAAATTTAAAGTTTATATTTAATTATGCTTCAGTAATTATTGTAATAACTGTCAGCTATTAAGGTATCATTCTGAAATAATGAACAAAATGACCCATGCAGTTTTGGAGATTTAGTGATTCTTCAATTTACTCTTACTTTCCATCAAAGACCATATCAGTTCAAAACATATATGGTAGCCCTCCAGTTTTTAAGTGTACACATAATTGATTGATGGCAAAAAGAGAGGAAAAGAGAGAGCTTTTAAATTAGAGGAAGACAATTATTGAAGGGTTGGCGATAGTTCTCAATATTGACAGTAATTTTACTGGCCTATAAAGAACAGCTGAATGTTAAACAGTGTGACAAAAATTGTGTTTGTGATCTAGGTTGTTAAAAACAACAACAATAATAACAGCAACAAATGTAATAAATGAAATATTAAAGATAGAGAATAAAATTCCAAAGCAATCAGCACTAAAAAGAAGGCGTTTTCTTCTTCTTTAGAAATTGGGGGATTGTATCTTTCTTCTAGGAATATACTTGGAAGAACTCAAATTATTCTACAAAAAAGTTACTTGCACACACATGTTTATTGTAGCACTATTCACAATAGCAAAAACATGGAACCAACCATGTTGCCCATCGAAACTGAACTGGATAAAAAAAGTGTGGTACATATACACAATGAAAGATTATGCAACCATAAAGAAGGACAAAATTATGGACTTTGCAGAAACTTGAATGTATTTAGAGTCTATCATACTCATGGATCTACCACAGAAACAAAGAACTGAGTACCACATGTTCACACTCATAAGTAGACTCTGAACGTTTATCGTAATACTACATGAAAGAGATTGGCACTAGCAGATCACTGCTAGGGGTTGCAGGGGCACATAACATTAATAAGGGCAGCTGATCCCAAATCAGGTGAAGTGAGGACCACTGGGAGACCCAAACTTCACCTGTATGATGACCACTTATGTACTTAACCCTGAATTGTGCACCACATCTTTAATTTTAAAAAAAGAAATTTGGAACTGTACACTATTTAGTAGTAATAATAAATTAAAATTTTCACTTTTATAATTTTGATTAGGCACTGTCACATCAAGAAAGCACAACACTATTCTCTGGTAGAACCCTGTATCTTTATTAAAATAATAATTTTGAAATGTTTTCTGGTAAAGTAAATAGATATTTATTTTCTATATGAGACTTTAATACAATGATGCAATTCTAATACATAATACTGCCCTTCGTATGTAGTGGAATCACAGATATGTCTTCATTTGCATACTGACATATTCAACCATAATTCTTGAGTTCAACATACAAGCATCACTTAAGTACTAAATTATGTAGCGTTGATATATTATAATGCCATTTTTTCTAAAACTGTGTGTGTGTGTGTGTGTGTGTGTGTGTGTGTGTGTGTGTGTGTGTGTGACATGAATTCACTCATAAGGGAAGTGACTTATATGAGTCTGAGGAATACAGTTGAGAACAAACAAGACAAAAGTCTTGCCTTCTTTGGGAAAAACATACAATAAATAAATAAACAAGTGAAACACATGGTATGTTAAACAGTGATGCATTCTATAAAGAAAAATAAAACAAGAAAGGAGTAGAGAGTGCTGATATTTTAAATGCAGTAGTCAAAACAAACCTCAATAAGTTGAAAGTTAAATAAAGATTTAAAATTTGAGAGTGCAAGATAGTCAGCTACCTGGAGAAAGACTATTAAATATTACAGGCAGAGGACACAGGAGGTTTTCACTTACAAGATGAATTGAGATGGTATTTTAAAACCTTGAAAAGTTGATGTAATCACCTAAGAATTGAGTATAAAGAAGAGGTTTCAAAGCTGAAGCTCAGGTCACACCACATTTTAAATGCCTGAGAAATCAATTACAGTTGTTCAGGGAATAGATCTCTCTGTCTATCTCTCTATTTCTCCCTCTGTCTGTCTCTTTCTCTGTCTCTCTCATTATTTCTCCATTTAATTCTCTCAGGAATGAGACCTTGTGTAGTCAACTATATATTGTCTGTATTCTACTGATTATTAAGTGTTAAAAATAGCATATTGCATTATCTCACTATCCTGAGCTGATTGTTCTGCCATGAGCATTATTTGTTCCACTGTGACTTTTCTCAATTTTTTTTTGGATTCTGGTTAACAGATTTGAAAAGAGGTTTAAAGCAATCATATCAGGACTTTCCAAAGGAAATAAATACTAAAATGGTTCTTAACATAATGCCTAGAGGTAGGTAGCTTTAAGCAAATGGTGGGAAAAAACAAGGTAAAAATCAACAGACAAACAAGGACTGAGGAAGGCTTTGACATTATGAAATTACTCATCTTGGGATGACTGCACAAAATAATATGACAGTTAGTTGAAAGAAACTATGGTTAGAGTCATTTCACAATTTCAGGGCATTTGAAGAGAAAAGAAGTGATTGTTAATATAATATTCCTGGACACGTTTCCACAGGTATTCTGCCGACAAGTTGGTGACTGATTCAGGTAGTGTTCCCATTTTCAAGAATTGCCGCCCAGAGGCATGCACATAATGTTCTCCTTTCTGTTGGTGGGCTATAAAGCAACATTTTCCAATGGAAATGTTTCTAGTTTTTAAAGAATATCCTCTTTTTCAGTCTAAGCCAATCATGTCTTTTGAGGTGGAATCTACTTGTTCTTCTTAGAGTGTTAAGACCTTAAAGACTATTTAGTCCAAGCTCACTGTTTTACAGGTAATGAAATTGAAGACTAGAAAGGACCAATAACTTGCTTAAGGTCACTACATCCAGTGATAGATCTGGTGCTTTAACTTGTGTTTCCACACTTCTTATGCAGGTGAGAATGTAGAAAAGAGCAAATATAAAGCAAACAAGCCTATAAAGGTCTTCCCCCTTCACCTTTTAAACTCATAACTTTCTCTTCTAGAATATTCAAATGAGTATTTTATACAAAGACATATGCAACATCTTCAAATTATTTTATTTAGTTGGTTACCAGAGAAAACACTATTAGACACTTTGAAGAAAGTAATCATGTTTTACTCATCTTTCTATACTATTGCAGCGCTTAAAAATGGTCTTCATGCAGCAAATACCCACTGAGATTTGGTAGAACAAAAGGAATTGCCTCTTGAAATATTATACAAGAATGAAAAACAACATCTGAACCTATGGCTTACTTTCAATTGTGCAATAACTGTTACCATTTATCTAGTGTCAAGCATTGTGTTAAAAGATTCACATGCATATTTATATTCACAATAATACTATGAGGTAGGTATCATTACTATCTCCATTTTATAGATGAGGAACTTGAGACTCAAGCAAAATGATGCAACTTTCCACAGCTATACAGCAAGTAAGATGTATGAAGCAATGACTGGAAGTTGAGTCTGTTTGATTCAAAATCATGGGCTTTTAAAATATCACACTGTGATGCTTCCTAATCAAAAAAGAAACAAAATAACAGGAATTTATATGGAAACACAAACATCCAAGAATAGCCAGAACAATCCTCAGCAAAAAAAACAAAGCAGGTGGTATCACAATACCAGATTTCAAACTTTACTATAAAGCTACAATCATCAAAACAGCTTGGTATTGGTACAGGAACAGGCATATAGATCAATGGAACAGAATTGAGATTCCAGAAGCAAAACCTCAATTTCTCAACCAAGTCATCTTCGACAAAGCCCCCACCACCTACCAATGGGGGGAGGAGAACCTATTCAGTAAACGGTGCTGGGAAAACTGACTGACCACATGCAGAAGATTGAAACAGGACTCCTATCTATCCCCATGCACAAAGGTTAACTTCAAATGGATCAGAGACCTAAACGTAAATCCTCAAACCATAAGAACCTTAGAAAAGGAAGGAAATACTCTCATGGAAATCGGAACTGGCATCCAATTCCTGTACAAAACCCGAAACCCACAGGACTTAAGAGAGAAGATAGACAAATAGGACCTTATTAAACTGACAAGCTTCTGCAAAGCCAAAGAAACCATCAAGAGAGCAGGGAGACAGCCTACAGACTGGGAAAAAGTATTTGCCAACTCTAGGTCTGACAAAGGCTTAACATCCTGGATCTACAAGGAACTGAAGCGTACTGAAAAGAAGAAAACAAACAACCCCATTATAAAATGGGCAAAAGACATGAACAGACACTTCACAAAAGAAGACATTCGAGCAGCCAACAAACACATGAAGAAATGCTCAACCTCACTAATCATCAGGGAGATGCAAATCAAAACCACACTGAGATACCACCTAACTCCAGTCAGAATGGCAATTATCAACAACTCAAAAAATAACAGCTGCTGGAGAGGGTGTGGTGAAAAGGGAACACTTCTACACTGTTGGTGGGAGTGTAAACTAGTGCAACCTCTGTGGAAAGCAGTGTGGCGATTCCTAAAAGCTCTAAAAATTGACCTTCCATATGACCCTGCAATCCCCCTACTGGGAATATACCCTGAAGAACACAAATCACTCTATAAAAAAGATACCTGCACACGTATGTTTATCGCAGCATTGTTCACAATAGCAAGAACCTGGAAACAACCATGCTGCCCATCAAAAGAGGACTGGATTAAAAAAATGTGGTACATATACACGATGGAATACTACGCAGCCATAAAAAAGAAAAAAATCATGAATTTCGCTGCAACCTGGATGGAACTAGAGTCTATAATACTGAGTGACCTCTCACAAAAACAAAAATCCGAATATCACATGTTCTCACTCATATAATGGACCTTGAACATCCAATGCAATACTATAAGAAAATGACTGATGGTACTGGGAAACTATGGGGGGAGGGGGATGGGATTAACAGTAGCAAATATCTGTCGGGGGATGGGAAAACACTTCTTATCTACAGGGTGCCTGAATGAAACGTCATTGTACACCTAGCCCTTAACTGTACCCCACAAAACCATAATAAAAAATACTGATTAATGAAAAAAAGAAAAAAAAAAAAAGAAACAAAATATAAACAGTAATGAAAGCCACACTGAAAATACAAGACTGAAAAATGTCCTGGTGTGTGCTAAAATCTTGATGAGACCACAGGAGGATGAGATTTTCCATACAGTTTTCTAAGGCTTGTCACTCAAAATTTTTCGATGTTTCTGTATTTTAAAAATGAATATAATGATTTGGGCTGAAGATAAAAGGAAGCATAGAAGTCCAACTCAATCAATGATTCTAACAACAGTTACAAAATAGAACAGAGTAAATCTTTTGCCTAATAACGGCAGTAAATAAAATTCCAAGTAATCATTTCAGTTAAGCAAATGACAAAAGATATCCAAACATTTGGCAAAATATGTCTCAAAAAAGTTATATATTATAACAATTCACTGGTTCATATGCTATATAGCTGCATATTTTACTATTAAATGAGACCTACTTCTGTAGAACCTTATTTGATAATGACCACTAATAATAACTTACAGTGTATTTATCATTTAGTCCCCATAGCAGGCATACAAGAAGATTTTAGAATCTTCATATTATAGAATCATAAATGTCATAAAATTTTTACTATTTCAAATCTATCATACTCAGTGACCTATCTCAGAAACAAAGAACAGAGTACCATATATTCTGTCTCATAAGTCGACCTTGAACAATTATTGTAATACCATGAGAAAGGGATTGGCAGTAGTGGGAAACTTCCAGGGGAGAGGAAGGTATTGGAAGTTGAGGGAAACTGCCAGGGGAGGGAGGGTGCACTTCATTTACAAGGGTACCTGCATAATCAACTTTTGTATACTTAACCCTGAATTGTAGCCCACATCTTTTAAAATAAAATAAAATAAAATAAAATAAAATAAAATAAGACATTGAACAAAGAGGCTATATGTTTCTGGCAGTTTCCAAATTTTTCAGACAAAAATGGAGAAAGGATAATTATAAATACCAGTGACTTAGGCTAAGATTATTTTTCACACCTCACTTGTAATCATGTCTTTCACTTTAGCAAATATTTTCTTAATTAGTTTGCTTCCAAAAATGGATTTTGGTATCCTAGTCAATTAAACTGTTTTGGATATTGTACCTCCACTGTTTTCTACAAAAGTGTTCACTTGTCTTCTAGAATTTCCTATCAGTAAATTTAGAAAACTCAATTCTTCTTAGATGTCCATTGCATTCATGTACTGATCCTGCATTAAAAATGAGGCACTGACATCACCTTCAAAAATTCTTTCAGGAGCAAGAAAGTGGGTACAAACACATTATCTATCACTCTGTTCTGTCAAGGAAGCAAGGCACCACTTCTTGGGAAGAAGTTTCACTTCCTCGGGGAACATTCCACAGGTGAATAATAATGCAAAGCTTTGTAACTGTCAGTGAAAGTAGCATTTGTATGAAAAGAAGAAAATTAGATTTCTTTAGTGTGTCATCCACAAAGAATTCAAATGTACAAATACATATTGTTGACACTATCAATACTGTATTACTCTTCTGTCCTTTACTGTGCCCCATCTCAAAACAAATGGGCATAGCAAATAACACTATCTTGTCTAAAAGATGATCAAATCTTGACTGCAAAATTTATGTGCTTCCTATACTATTCTTGTGGTCAATGTGAAAATATTCTTAAATTTAAAAGTTCTGCCTAATGAGGGAGAAATGTTACTGTACTGTTTTGCTGTGTCTAAACAACCTCATTCATAGCTTAGGAAAAAAATCTGCTAGAATGGTTTAAAATCTCTCTCTCCACCACCCCCCACACCCCACCAACCCCCATCTCTGATTCTTACTCCTGTTCTTCCTCTCTTTCCCATTCTTGCTCTTATTTTTGATTTTCTTTTTGAAGAGCTCAATTTTGTAAATACTTATTAGTGTGGCAAGTAGTCACCTGACATCTAAATGTCACTGATGAGAGTTTTTATCTTTTTAAGTTTATGAACAAAATTTATTAGAGAAAGAAGAGAGAAAAGAAAGGGTGACACGCCATAGCTGGCATGGGCAAAAAAACTGCCTTGATGAGAATTTAATTATTATAAAAAAAAGTTCTCATTAATTTCAAGGGGAATTTTGTCAACACACTCACAACTTTACACTTTGTAATAGAATGAAGACTGTGTTTTAAAAGTTGTTTCCTAAACTTAGATTCCGGCTCTGCAAATTACGAGTCCCATTATCCTTCATGGTTATTCCTAATTCTTAAAATTACCTTCATGGTTATTCCTAATTCTTAAAATTAAAACAGTAGAATCAAAAACTGTTTTGAATATCATATAAAATACAGAATATAAAATTACATAACTTTCAAGTAAAATACAAGTGCAAAATTTCTTTTATTGAATTAGAGAGAAAATAATACAAAGTAGTAAACGTTATAATTCTAAATACGTTTATGTCATACAATTTTATTATTTTCAGAGATAGGAAGCAACTGTCACTAGGTTTCTATTTTTCTGACTAAGTTAATAAACAGTTTAAAATAATGTATAACTAACAATTCACTTGTAAGAGGTGATTTTTAAGGTCATTGAAGTATTTCTTTTCTTAATTTTAATTTAAGTTGCCCAGCAGAGTATGCCACATATGGCTATTTTTATTAAAATTAATTAAACCTAAAAGGAAAATTTAGTTCCTCAGTTTGCTAACCATATTTATAAAGCTCAAAAGCCACATGTAGCTTATGCTTATCATATTTTACAGTATCAATTTAGACATTTTCCCCTGTCACAAATTTCTTTTGGACAAGGCTACAATACAGAGAGAAGGTATATTAAAGTTGGAGCATGAAAAATGGATAAAACATCACCAGTCAAAAAAATATGCACATGTGTGAGTGTAAGGGTGTCTGTGTGTGTGTGTGTGTGTGTGTGTGTGTGTGTGTGTGTGTGTGTGTGTGTGTGTTTGAAGGAGAGTGTTCTATTGGATAGTGCTGGACTAAATAGGCTTAGTTCCCCAAAATCTTGTTTAAATTTTTACTTTAGTAAAGCTTTTATTCATAAATAGCACAGTGTTAAAACCTAACTCAGATCTATTGCTTTGAAGACTATGGTGTAGTAAATAGTAGGCTTTAATGACAACACATAAATATGGTGTATTTCACATTTTATACTACTGCACAATTTTTAAACTTAAATTGAAACAAAATTACTCTCAATAGGTGTTTGACAGAACAGTGATTATTAGTTCAAAACTCTCATTCTTGGGGAAAAAAAGGGAAAACGAGTCTCAAAAAGAGGTAGGTCTTGCTGACTACATTTAAATTTGAAATGAAATACATCGTTGTGATCTTACTAATAAGACAATAAATGTAACTAATTGAGTTTCACTCCTAATTTTTATATGAATTAGGAAGAGCCTTCTTATTCTTACATTTTCCTTCTTGTAAAGTCAAAGATATATTTTGTTATTAAATGCATATTAAAGATATTATCTCTTGTGTACTCATAAAAAACCTCTAGGCTTTTTATTATAGGACACAGTTTTACTACTCTCTGGATATCCAAATAGGGTGAAAATTTTGACAAGATGGAATGAAATTAAATAACAATTTGCAAATTTACTTATTTCACTCATGTTGAAAATTTTAATATAATTGAGATAGAAAAAATTCAGAAAACTATCTATACCATATTTTTTACAAGTAGAAAGGGTATTAAAATTCCAGACTTCAACATCATTACACATTTAATATTTTTTTAAATGTCTATGATGTGTCAGGTACAATGCTAGATTTCAGGTACACACACCTTGAGTGCAATTTTATTATACACTAATGGTTAAATAGATATGCACATAGATCAATGAAATGATCAGTAAGAGACATACATTTATTAAACAAATACTATGTGTAAGGAACTTTATTACAATGTTGTAACTGGTATATTGGAGGAATTAATTAGGTTCAGTGGAAATACACAGAAAATATCACTGAATTAACAGCTATCATCCCATACTCCTATAGATGCCATTTATAACTTTATTATGTCATCTGTATTTTTGTACCCTTCACAGTTCAGTGGTGACTTGTTTGTGTATTTATCTCCTTTAAAACTCATACGTAAAATAAGGACAAAGATATGGTGTTAAACCAAGAAACCTAGTGTTCTGTTATGTATATAGTAGGTACTTCATAAGTGTTTCCTTTATATTTTTTACTAGAGAGTAAAAAAAATAGGAAAAATTGCAATGCACTTTTGATTATAAATGGACTTTCATTGGCTTATGCTGATTTTTCGAAATGAATATAACATTCTAAAAATATTGCAGTTCAATGTTTTTATTATTTCTTATTAACAAAAAATAACATTTTGAGCAGTTGATTGGAATATTTGATTTAAGCTGCCTTTGGTTTTGAGTAACTTACTTATCTCATAGAGAATGATGACCCTGTAAATAGGTTTTAGGCTTCTTGAAGTAACACTGTTACCCGACCATATGTTTCTTTTTCTTTACTGTCAATAGGGATACTGTTGCCATGGCAACTGAGTTATGTAGAATGTTACAGAACAATATTTGTTGACAGTTTCCAGTCAGATTACTGCCCAGTCAAGCTCTTTTAAAAAAGACAGTGCATATTCCATTTGATAGTTTTAAAAATGCTCTTCTTGGTTTAAGCCAAACAGATTCTTTACTCAAGATGTCTTTGCTTTAGCTATCTGCTTATATTGGTGGGACATTTAAAAATAAATACATGTTTTCTAGGGGGTGATTTATCTGCATAACTGAAGCAATATGATGTGCAAAACCTTATTTATGGCAGAGATTCATAAAAGTGACTTTTGAATTTTTCTTATTCAAACAAAAACTTTGCATAAGAATAGTGCTATGGCTAAGAAGAACAACAGAATGAGCAATTATTCATAATCATTCCTTTTTTTTGCTCTCACAAATATTTTTTAAAAATGATTACCATGTAGGAAACTCCAGGTAATTTACTTCATTGGATGTTTCCTATATTTTATTTCTGATTAAAATTAAAATACTGCCCCATGAATGGAGAAAATAATTCTAAGTGTACCTTATATGCTCTAGAAATTTTCTTTTTGCAGACTATGATCATTCAAAAGATAATCTTAGTTATTCTTAGTGATACCTGTCAGTGTATTTCAAACGCTGACCATCCAGCTATGACTTATTTACTCTCAAAGGCAAAGAAGAATATAAGCTGAAGGGACAGCTCCCAATCTAAGCTACCTTATCACATAAACAACTTTGCAGTCCAGGCTATGAAAAGATAGACGGTCCCAGATAAGGAAGATGAAGTGTGGGGATAAGTCTGAAAAAGCTCTTAAGAGAAAATCAGGCAAAGTCAACTGATTGAAGAAAATACTGATGTTAGTGGCTCCGGATTCCAATAAAAAATTCTTCCTTCTCTTGCTAACTGGCCTCCAGATACACTCCAAGAAGACTCAGTGAGAACACCAAACAAGCAGGGAATTAATCAGGTATTTGACATTTGCAATGCTTGGTGCAGATCTGTTCAGTCCTCCATATATAAGCATGCATGAGTCTGCCCAATATTCCCTTAAATAACACCAATTCCCTCTAGCCCTAGTTTCCTATGGTGCTCTCCTTGAAAGATTTCAGGAAAAACTTCTAAAGCAAAATTTTTTAATGTCGGAATCAAGAAGTCCTTGAACTTACGTGAAAAAAAAAATGCATTTTTGTTTCTACTAACTTCTCATGGAAATTTAGCATTTCCCCCAATAAATGAATGTTGGTAATAGTCCAAAATGATATTACCAGAGCCTCAACTCAGTCACCAATAGGAGTTATAGGTCTTATTATGTAACATTCTAACTTTTTTTTGCCAATACATTAAAATCATTTTGCTCATCATTACTTTGAAACTGTGTTAGCTATTAGACCCACTACTAAACAATTTTTATTTAAAATGGTAATAATGAAGTACATATATTACCACAACACAAATTTTTACTAAA
Source organism: Carlito syrichta (assembly GCF_000164805.1). Lineage (NCBI taxonomy): Eukaryota > Metazoa > Chordata > Mammalia > Primates > Tarsiidae > Carlito > Carlito syrichta. The sequence goes on from NW_007248768.1 coordinate 97,602, forward strand.
ATATTTTCATAGCTGCTTTACAGTATAAATGGATTATTTTGTGTTATTTTGCATTGCATTTTACACATTTTGAAATATTTTATGTAAAGAAGTCTGTAGACTTCACAACTACCAAAGGGTTGAATGACTTGACAAGAAATTAAAAAGGCCTGCTGTAAAGGGAGAAGAAGAGATCTGCAACTGTTTTCATGCACCGTAAATATTTGCTACTTAAGGAAGGAGAATTACTTTATTCTGCAAATAAACTAAAATCTGTTTTGTGGTTCTAAAACATTTCTGAGGAAAAGAAAGATTTAAAGCACTTATTTAAAAATACAAATTCCTGGGCCCTTCCCTAGACTTTCTGAATCAAAGGTAGAACCCTGATTACTTTTTCTTTAAAAAGCACAAATGACACTCCACCCCACAACCACAGAATATACATTCTACTCATCATGACATGAAACATACTCCAAGGTCAACCACATCCTCAGTGATAAATCAAATATAAACATATTTCATAAGATTGAAATACTGCCATACACCTTCTTAGACCACAGTGGAATCCAAACAAATATCATTACCAACAAAATTTCCCCCAAACCTACAAAGACATTGGTATGAAACAGCATGATGCTGAACAACTCCTGTTCAATATAGAAATCAAATCAAGTATTAAAAGATTCCTGGAAACAAATTAAAAGAAGGAAACATATTACCAAAATAGCTGGGATGCCATAAAAGCAATACTAAGAGGGGAATTTATATCTCTATGAACACACATCAAGAAAATAGAAATATCATGAACTAACAGTCTAACAAACCACCTAGAGAGCAGGAAAAACAATACCACCAAAATCCAAATTCAAGAGAAGTATCCAGACTACTCAAGTAAAAGCCCAAATAAGAGACACAGAAGACAAAAATAGTATAGGAAAAATCAATGAAACAAAAAACTAGTTCTTTGAAATGATAAACAAGATTGATGGGCCCCTAGCCAGAATGACCAAGAAAAAGAGAAAAAAGCTAATAAACACAATGAGAAATGCAACATATCAAGTAACAACTGACCCCAAAGAAATACAAAAGATTATCAGAGATTACTATGCACACCTGTATGGAAACACACCTGATAACCTAAATAAAATGGAGGACTTTCTGATATCACACAGCATCCCTAAGTTGAAACAATAAGAAAATAAGAAACTAGAACATTAACAATCCAGGAAATGGACTCCTTCATAAGAAAACTACATACAAAAAAAAAGCCATGGATCAGACAGCTTTCCAGTGGAATTCTACAAGACATACAAGGAGGAGTTGATGCCAATACTATTGAAAGTATTCCAGGAAATTGAGAAAGACAGAACTCTCCCCAAATCATTTCATGAAGCTAACATCACACTGATACCCTAACTGGGTAAAGATCCAACAAAGAAAGAGAAATACAGGACAATATCTCTGATGAACATAAATGTAAAACTTCTCAACAAGATTTTAGCAAATCAGATTCAATAATACATCTCAAAAATCATCAACCATGACACAATAGACTTCATCCCTGGAATGCAGGGCTGGTTCAACATCTGCATGACCATAAATGTAATGAAATACATCAGCAGATATAAAAGCAATAACCACGTGATTATATCATTACATGCAGAAAAGTCTTTCTATAAAATCCAGTATCTCTTCTTGATAAAAACTCATGAACACCTAGGTATAGAGGGATCATACCTCAAACTAGTAAGAGCCATCTATGATAAACCCACAGCCAACATGCTGTGAAACAGACATAAATTGGAAGCATTCCCCTGAAAGCCACATCAAAACAATGCCACCCACTCTCACCTCTCCTGTTCAACATAGTGTTGGAAGACAAAGCTAGAGCAATCAGACAAGAGAAGAAAATCAGAGATATCCATATAGGAAAAGAGAAAGTTAAATTATCCCTCTTTCCTGATGATATGATCACATATCTCGAAAATCCAAGAGAATATGTCAAAAACGTCCTTGCACTAATAAAGGACTTTGGTAAAGTCTTAGGGTACAAAATAAACTTACAAAAGACAGTCACATACATATACAAATAACAGACAGAGAAACATATAAAAATCATAATCCCATTCACAATAGTCACAGAAAAAAAAAGAAATACCTCAGCATTTTCCTAACCAGAGAAGTGAATGACTTTTACAACAAAAACTACAAAACACTGCAGAAAGAAATCAAAGGCACAAACAAATGGAAAAGATATTGCATGGTCATGGATTGAAAGAATCAACATTGTTAAGATGCCCATACTACCCAAGACGGTCTACAGATTCAATGCAATATTCATTAAATTACCAACATCATTCTTCTCAGACCTGGAAACAACAATTCAGAAATTTATATGAAAACACAAACAACAATGAATAGTCAAAACAATCCTCAGCAAAAGAAACACAGAAAGTGGAATCACAATTACAGACTTTAAACTTTATTATAAGGCTACAGTAATCAAAACAGCTTGGTATTGGTACAAGAAGAGACTCAGACCAATGGAGCAGGATAGAGATTCTGGAAGTAAAACCTAAATTTCTCGACCATCTTACCTTTGACAAAGTCTCCACCAACAACCACTGGAGAGAGGAGAACCTATTAACTAAATGATGCTAGGAAAACTGGCTGATCACATGCATAAAAGTGAAACAGGATCCCCACTAATCACCATACACAAAAATCAACTCTAAATAAATAAAATCCCTAAACACAAATCCTCAAACTATAAGAATCCTGGAAGCCTTAGGTGATAAGAATGACCGTCATTAATTAAAAAAAAGCAAAAACAAAATCAATGCATGCTGGCAAAGATGCAAAGAAAAGGGAAAGCTTCTAGGTTGTTGGTGAGAATGCTAACTAGTTCAACCTCTATGGAAAACAATGTAGCAATTTCTTAAAGAACTATAATTTGACTTTCCATAAGACCCACCAATCCCCCTGCTAAGAAACTAGACTGGATTTTTTAAAAATGTGATACATGTACAGGATGGAATATTATGCAGCCAAAAAGAAGGACAAACATATGGAATTTGCAGCAACTTGGAAGGATTTAGAGGCTATAATCCTCAGTGATCTGTCACAGAAAGAAATAACTGAGCACCACATTCTCTCTCACTCATAAGCAGACCCTGAACAGTTACCATAATATTATATGAAAGGGAATGGCAGTAGTGGGACACTGCCAGGGGAGGGATGGGGGGCACATAACAACAATAAGTTTACTTGATCTCAACCTGGATGAAATGAGATCCGAAAGGAGGCCCAAACTTTACCTGTAAAACATCTACTTATTGATCTAATCCTGAATTTTATGCTACATTTTTAAAACAAAAAGTTGAGAAATAATAAAAATAAAATAGATAATAATGTAATGTCTCCCATATACCGAAAATATTTAAAAATGTAAGTTCAAATTAAATTAGCTAATTAATTACTGTTAATATTGGGAAAAATAATACTATAAAATACAGGAGACACCCTTACAGAAATTAAATTGGAATAGGCAAGCAATTCCTGATCAAAACCTGAGATGCCCATGCCATAAGAAATAAGACAGACCAGTGGGACCTCATCAAACTGAAAAGCTTCTGCAAAGCAAAATAAACTGTCAAGAGAATGAAGAGACTGTCCACAGAATGGGAAAAAATATCTGCCAACTGACAAAAAACCTAACATCCAGTATCCATAAGGAACACAAACGTGCCAAAAGGAATAAAAACAAAGAGCTCCATTAAAAAGTGGGCAAAAAACATGAATAGACGCTTCTCAAAAGCAGATATACAAGGAACCAGAAGATACATGAAAAAATGTTCAACCTTACTAATCATTGGAGAAATGCAAATTAAAACCATACTGAGATTCCACCTAACTCCAGTCAGGATAATCATCATTAATTAAAAAAAAAAATAACAGATGATGATGAGGATGTGGAAAAAACGGAATGCTTCTGCGCTGTTGGTGGGAATGCAAACTAGCCCAACCCCTATGGAAAGCAGTGTGGCGATTCCTAAAAGAACTAGACAATGACCTTCCATATGATCCAGCAATCCCCTTTCTGGGACTATACCCAGAGGTACTCAAATCATTCTACCAATAAGACAGCTGCACATACATGTTTATTGTAGCACTATTCACAATAACAAAAACATGGAACCAACCATGCTGCCTATCAAAACTGAACTGGCTTAAAAAAAAAAAAAGAAAAGAAAAGTGATACATATACACAATGGACTACTATGTAGCCATCAACAAGGACAAAATTATGCACTTTGTAGCAATCTGGACGGTCTTAGAGTTTATCATACTCAGTGATCTATCACAAAAATAAAGAACTGAGCACCACATGTTCTCACTCATAAGCGGAACCTGAACATCTAGCATAATACTTTAAGAAAGGAATTGGCAGTAGTGGGAAACTGTTGGGGCTGAGGATGGGGAACACACAACATCAATAAAGGTACCTGATCTCAAGCACGTGAAGTGGGGACCAAAGGGAGGCTTAAACTTTACCCGTACAATGACCATTTGTATACCTAATCCTGAACTGCACCCCACATCTTTAAAATAAAATAAAATTTAAAAAAAAATAAAAAGAAGGATCATAAGAGAAAAAAAGCAAAAAATAAGAGTTTTTATCTTAAGAAAAATTGGGGAAAAACTTCATTAAAGTAAGTGTGAAGGACAAAAAACAGGAATTCAGTGAAAGGTCTGAAAACCAGGTTACTGAATGAGAAATTATTGAGTGAGTGCAATGTACAGTTTTTGGTTAATGATCATAGTTAAAACCCAAATTTTACCACTATACAATATATTCATGTAACAACACTGCATTTGTACCCTTTAAATTTATTCAAATAAAATAAAATAAAAACTAGGTGACAGGGCTTTGGAAGCTATAATAATAAGTATTACTCTGCTAGTCACGAAGGGTTGCTGACAGACTTCAAGGAGTGGTTCACAAAATCTGGTCCTCAGACCATCAGCACAGCCTCACCTGGAAACTTATTAGAGCCTGTGACTAGGCTCCCTCCCTCACTAAAGGATCACATAAGATAAATAACTAAGGCCCCAATAAGCATCATTATCTGGTGGTGAGTCTTAGCAATTTACGCTTTAAATAGCCCACCAGGTGATTCTGACTCAGACTCATATTTGAGAACCAGTGAACTTAATAATGAATTTTGTACCATGATAAAGAGTTTGTTTCCCCCCCCAGTATGTCAGTATCTTTTAAATTGTTCATGTAGGCATGTATATGTGTATTTTGTGACACAATACACATATACATGCCTACATCTCTATGTGCACTCATAAGTATATAAACATATATGTGTTTATACATATTTTATATAACTAAAACAAATGTTTTCCATGAAAATACCTACCTATAATATGTATGAGCATCCTGAAACATTCTGTTCTATGGTTAAACTGACGACTATGACTCACTAAATTGAATTCACTGCGTTTTCATGGGTTAAAAAAGCCGGTTAGGAAATCATTGCAGTAGATAATGAAGAACCACTAAAAGGTATTAGACAGAAAAGTGAAAGAAGTAGATTTGCATTTTAAAAGCTACCATCTGTGAAAAGCAGCGATTGAGTGTGTGGGTAGGGGAAAAATTTAGAAACAAGGAGCTCAGTTAAGAGGCTATCGCAATAATGCCAGAGTGGGAAGACGACCTGACTATGATAATGGCAGTGGGCATAGGAAGGAATGAACTTGTTTGAGAAATATCTAGTAGATTAGGCAGACATTTATTATTTATCCCCAGTGATTCCATAGTGAGGGAGAGGAGCAGACAAAGATGTTTCTGAAGTGTACATCTACCTTCATAAAATAGGCATAAAATGATTGCTCACTTCTTCCATTCCATTCCATCTTGAAGGATCAGAACTCCAGTGAAGATTGGCCAATGCTGGAATTTTGCCAAACTTCTCAGAGAATAAGTTTTTCTAGACCTCAGGTCTCTATTCTTCTCTTTTCAGAGATAAAGGAAGGAATGATTTGATTCTGCTTCTAAGGTTTGTTGCCATTTAATTGCTTATTTCTTCCATTTTCTTTCTTCTGAGTTCAGTGTTTTATTTCCAGCATGACCAAAGAAAGGTTGATCTTCTAGTTATGTCAACCTTCTTTTGAGAGTAGGCAAACTTCTTGTGAGAGGCAGTCATGACAACTACAAAACTATTTTTGAACACCATGCTTTGGCATTCAAGGACCACTGTGATCAAAACTTGTGCTACCTATTTAACTTTTATTTCTTGGTTTCTTTTTGCTGCTACTTAATGTAAAATCTCAATTCCAGAGAGGCTTATTTTTTCATGCTGTCTGGAACACATTATACCCATTCACACAACTCTTATTTTTTTCATTGCAAGGTTGCCTTTATAATTCCTTCCATAGTCATCCAAGTTCTGTTTATTTTGAAGACACTGCTCACATCCTACATTCCTTAGGGAGTCAGAGTGACCTCATCCTTCTCTTCAGGGATGCACTATGCATTGTGGGCATTACTCACTTTTAGCCTTCAAGCAGGCACTGACTTGTATGAACATTTGAATTTTGGTAAGACTGGAAAACATGAGACCGGGTTTCTTGAAGGATGCTTTCATAGGTTGGTCATAGGATCTAGGTAAATCACAGCCCCACATTTAGTCTCAGTTTTTGTTTTATATTTTTTACTTATTTACATTGCTATTATGTTCCAGAAAGGGTACATGTTAGCCTATAAAAAATGGAAAAAGGGAGATATAAAGACACATTCATATACAAAATATCAAATAAGTTAATCACGGAAGAGAAATGTATAGATAAAGATTGTGAAAATAAAATGGAGACAAGAATTAGGCTGATTTTTAAGAAATGCAGAACACTAAATTTTATACACTTATTACTTGCAGACCAACTTAACTCTAACACTTTCTAGCAAAAAAAGTGAACAGAGAAGCTTGATCAAAAGCAAAGTGCAGAGAAATGAAACCAATATCTCAGAAAAGGTAAAACTTTTCACTACTAAAATCAAGATGAAATTTCTCCAGAGGGTTCTTGTAAGGTACTGAATGCCATCAGTAACATCCTTATAATAAACAGATGAATGAGTTTCATCAAAAACTTCTCTTATAATGCTCCTCAGAACAGACAGATGAAATCTCAATAAAGAACAGTCTAGAAAAAGCAAGCAGTCACTGGTGGCAATAGAGGAGGAGTCAGTGGGGAATAATACAATAGAGTCTAGGCAAATAGCTGTCATTTAATTCGCGACTGGATTTTAGATCATCCAGACATAAAAATTAATGGTTTGCTTTCATATCCTTCGGATACTCCTCAATACATAGAAAATTGTGACAGTGAATGTGAAATTGTGTCTATTTTCCACTAAATGAATAGTGAATGCTATTTTTTTTTTTTTTTTTGGTGATCAGGATTTCCAAAGTAATAAAACCAATAGAACACACACACACACACACACACACACACACACGTATAGATGGATAGATTTGGAGGTGATTTTTAAAATTTTTGCAAAAATGACATTGGAATTTTAACTGGGATTGTGCTGAATCTGCACATTGCTTTGTATAGTGCAGACATCTTAACAATATTAAATCTTCTGATCCTAAACAGGGAAGTCTTTCCATTTAGTTTTCTTTATTCTCTTTCAGCAGTGCTTTACAGTTCACGGGATACAAATCTTTACTCACATTCGTTAGTTTGATTATTAACTATTTAATTCTTTTTGATATTATTATAAATTTAATTGTTTTGTTAATTTCCATTTCAGATTGTTTATTGAAAAAACTGGAAATATAGGGTTTTTTTTTACATGTTTCTTTTTTTATCCTTCATGATTTCTGAAATCATTTTTCAGTTTTATCAGAGTTTTATACAAAATGTTTAGAATTTTCTTCGTATAAAATCAAATGATCTGCAACAGATATAATTTAAATTATTTCATTCCCGTTGGATTTTTTGGCAATATATTTCCTGCCCAATTGCTCCAGTTGAGATTTACAATGCTACCTTGAACAGAAGTTAAGAAAAAAAGTCATCCTTGTCTTCATATTAATCCTGAAGGAAAAGTTTTCAGTCTTTCACTATTATGATGTTAACTCTGAGCTTTTTATAAATAACCTTTATTATGTTGAGGTGTTACTTTATACTCCTAGTTTTATTTTTTTTTAAATCCTGAAAAGGTGTTGAACGTTTCCAAATGTATTTTCTGTATTAATTGAAATGATCTTGTGGTTTTTGTCTTTCTTTATGTTAATGTGATGCACTACATTAATTAATATTCATATGTTTAACCAGCCATGCATTACAAGGATAAGTCCCACTTGGTCAGAGTGAATAATTCTTGTAATGTACTGCTGAATTCCATTTGCTGGTATTCTATTGAGGATTTTTCCTTCCTTCCTTCCTATTGTCTTGTCTGACGATGGTATCAGAGTAATGCTGACCTTATACAACCAGTTTGGAAACAATTTCTTTACTTCAATATTTGAAAGAATCTGAAAACACTGATGTTATTTTTTCTTTTTTTTCTAAAAGTCAGCTTTATGGAAACATATCCAGCATAGAATAAAATGTACCTGTTTAAAGTGTCAAGTTCAGTGGTTTTGAACATAAGTGTGTGCAACCATTACCACAATCTAATTTTAGAACATCTTTACCCAAAGATATTCTGTACCCACTAGCAGGCACTTTCTATTTTCCACCAAACGACCTAGTCCCAGGACACCACTAATCTACATTCTGTACCCATATGTGTCTGTTTTGACATTTCATATTAGTAAAATTATAAAATATGTGGTCTTTTGTAATTTGCTTCTTTTACTTAGCATGTCTTCTTTTTATTTCATTTTTTTTTTAATTTGAAAGATGTGGTGCACAATTCAGGGTTAGGTATACAAATGTTCATTATGCAGGTACCCTTGGTGATGAGGTATGCCCACTCCCCTGGCAGTTTCCAAATACTGCCAAACCCTTTCTTATAGTATTATGATAATTGTTCAAGGCCCACTTATGAGTGAGAAGATGTGGTATTCAGTTCTTTGTGTCTCTGATAGATCACTCATTATTTTAGACTCTAAGTCCATCCAAGTTGCTGTGAAGTTCTTAATTTTGTCCTCTTTATGGCTGCCTAATATTTCATCGTGTTCATGTACCACATTTTAAAAAATCTAGTCCTCTTTAAAAGGGCAGTATGGTTGGTTCCATGTTTTTGCTATTGTGAATAATGCTGCAGTAAATATGTATACAGGTATATTTTTTATAGACTGATTTTAGTTCCTCCGGGTATATTCCCAGAAGGAGGATTGCAGGGTCAGATGGAAGACTGAAATTTAGATCTTTTAGGAATTGCCAAACTGTATTCCACAGAGGTTGTAGTAGGTTACTCTCCCACCAACAGTGTAGAAGTGTTCCCGTTTCCTGCATCCTCTCCAGCTTTTGTTGTTTTTTTGAGTTAATAATGGCCCTCCTGACTGGAATTATGTGGTATCTCAACTTGGCTTTAATTTGCATTTCTTTGATGATTAGTGAGGCTGAGCACTTTTTCATGTATCTGCTGGTTGCCCATATGTCTTCTTTCCAGAAGTGTTTGTTCGTATCTTTTTGCCAACATTGTAATGGGACCGTTTACTTTTTTTCTTTTCAGCATGTTTTGAGTTCCTTGTAGATCCTAGATGTTACGTCTCTGTCAAATATACACTGGACAAATATTTTTTCCCATCTGTGAACTGGCCCCCCACTCTCTTGATAGTTTCTTTGGCTTTGTAGAAGCTTGTTAGTTTGATGAAGTCCCACTTGTCTGTCTTCTCTCTTATGGCATGGACAATTTGGGTTTTGATCAGGAATTGGTGGCCAGTTCCAATTTCCATAAGAGTGTCTCTTGTTTTTTCTAAGGTTCTTATAGTTTGAGGTCTTACCTTTAGGTCTCTGATCCATTTAGAGTTGATTTTTGTGTATAGGGATAGGTAGGGGTCTTCTGCATGTGATCAGCCAATTTTCCCAGCACCATTTATTGAACAGGTTCTCGTCTCCCCAGTGGTTGGTGGAGGAGGCTTTGTCGAAGATCAGTTGGTTGAGAAATTGAGGTTTTGCTTTTGGAATCTCAATTCTATTCCATTGGTCTATATGCCTGTTCTTGTACCAGTACCAGGTAGTTTTGATTATTGTAGTTTTATAATAAAGTTTAAAGTTGGGGAGTGTGATACCTCCTGCTTTGTTTTTGTTTTTCCTGTTTGTTTTTGTTTTCTGCTGAGAATTGTTTTGGCTATTTGTGGTCATTCATATTTCCATATGAATTATTGTATTGTGGTTTCTAGGTCTGAGAAGAATGCTGCTGGTAATTTAATGGCTATTGTGTTAAATCTACAGATTGCCTTAGGCAAAATGGACATCTTAACAATGCTGATTCTTCCAATACATTAGCATGGGATATTCACACACTGTGGTACATATATACAATGGAATATTATGAAGCCACAAAGAGCAAAATCATGAACTTTGCAGCAACCTGGATGGACTTAGAATCTATAATACTAAGTGATCTTTCACAGAAACAAAGAACTAAGTATCACATGTTCTCACTCATAAGTGGACCTTGAACAACTGTTGTAATACTATAAGAAAAGGATTAACAGTGATTGAAACTGTGGGGATGTGGGGGGATGGGAAGGTGGGATTGGTAGTAATAGGAATCTGAAAGGGGGGCACACCTCATCAACAAGGGTAACTGCACAATGAATATTTGTATATCTAAACCTGAATGGTACTCCACAATTTTAAAATTAAAAAAGTTTTATACAATTGTAGTATAATCACAAAGAAAATATAAATAGAATATGCACAAGAGGAAATAAAAAGGCATTCAAAGCACATCACTACAAAAAAATCAGCAGAATACAAAGGAAGGCTTTAAGAATGAAAATGAAAGACAAAAAAGCTACAAGATACACAGAAAACAATTAGCAAAATGGCAATATTAAGCCCTTCCTTATCAGTAATTATTTTAACTGTAAAATAATAAAACTCTTCAATCAAAATACATAGACTGACTAAATGAATTTAAATAAAATGAACTGTATACTATATTTATAAGAGATGCATGTTTTTAAATCTAAAAATCAAATAGGCTGAAAGTAAAAGAGTGGGAAAAGGTATTCCATGCAAATTCTAATGGAAAAAAGAACAAGAGGAGATGCAATAAGATAGCATAGACTTTCAATAAAACAAAACAATAAGGAGTTATATGAGGCAAAGGACATTACATAATGCTAAAAGGAAAAATTCACCACCAATACTATATAACAATTATAAATATTTATGAATAAGACCTCAGAGGCCCTAACTATACAAACAAAACATAACATAATTAAAGTAAAAAAAAATCAGCAACAAAAAAATAGTAGGATGATTCAGTAATGAATAAACCTACCAGACAAAGGATAAATAAAGAAATAGAGTACTTGTACAACACCATAGACCAAGTAGCACTAACTGAGCTTTAAAGAACATGCCACCCAACAACAGCAAAATACAGTCTTCTCACTTGCATATGGAACATTCTCAAGGATAGAGCCCATGTTAGGCAACAAAACAAGTTTTACCAAATTCAATAAAATTAAAATTATGAAAAAAATAACTTTTGAATTTAAAGAATATGGTGAAATTAAACAACGTAGTCTTTTTCTTTCTTTTTTTTTTTTTTTGAGTCAGAGTCCCACTCCATTGCCCAGACTGGAGGGGAGGGCAGTGGCATGCTTCCAGCCATTGCAGCCTTGACCTGCTGGGCTCCGGTGATTCTTCCAAATCAGCCTTCCAAGTAGCAGGAACTACAGGCACATGCTGTCACATTCGGCTAATTTTTGATTTATTGTAGAGATGAGGTCTCGCCATGTGGCCTGGGTGAGTCTCGAACCCGCGGGCTCAGGCAATCCACTCGCTTCGGCCTCCCAAAGTGATGGGATTACAGACTCAGCCATTGAGCCCTGCCAACAATGTAGTCTTAAATGACTTACAGATCATAGAAGTCACAAGAAAAATCAGGAAGTAGTATGAAACAAATTAAAATAAAAACAAGATGTATAGAAATTTATGGAGTGCAGCAGTTAAAATCTACTATTTTGGCAATTTTTAAAATACAATACATTGTTATTTGCTATAGTTACCATGTTGCATGATCAATCTTTTATTATTCCTTCTATGTAACTGACATTTTGCATTCTATGACTAACATCTCCCCTGTTGGTAATGCATACACTAATTAGCTTTAATTTAAACATTCCACAATGCATACATATTTCAAAACATTATGTTTTAAATGACACATAAATGCAAATTTCGTCCAATAAAAATGTTTTAAAAATATTTATGGTATGCTGTGAAATCAGTGCTAAGAGACAAGCTTAAAGCTATGAATGTGTACATTTAAAAAATTTCTTAAGTCAAAAATCTAATTTTATGATGCAAAAAAGCTAGAAATAGAAAAATAAAACTCAAAGCTAGCAGAAGAAAAAACATAGTAAAGATTAGTTTAGTGATAAATACAGAATACAAAATATCAGGGAATCTGGAAGTTGGTTTCATGAAAGATCAATATAACAAACAGATTAACCAAAAGATAACTCAAATAACTAAAATCAGAAATGGAAGAAAGAACATTACAATTAAAGTCACATAAATAAAAAAAGATTATAATAGAATACTGTGAACAATTGTCTGCTAACAAATTGGACAATCAAGAAGAAATAGACAGATTCTTACCAACATGCAATGTACAAAAATTGAATCATGAAGTAATAAAAAACATGCACAAATCAACAAGTAAGGAGATTGAATTCAGTAATCAAATCCAAGAAGTTTAGTGCTAGATCACTTTAATGAAGAAGTCCAGCAAACATTTAAAGACACATTTACCTTATGCATGAGGTCAACCAGCTTCCCCAGCACCATTTACTGAATATGTTCCCCTGTCCCCAGTGGTTGATGGTGGAGGCTTTGTCAAAGATGAGTTAATTGAGAAATTGAAGGTTTTGCTTCTAGAATTTCTAACCTGTTCCATTAATCTAGATGCCTGTTCTTGCACCAGTATCAAGTTGTTTTGATTATTAGAGCCTTATAATAGAATCAGAAGTCTAGTAGTGTGACACCTCCCATTATTTATTTATTTATTTGTTTGTTTGTTTATTTATTTATTTTGCTGATGAATGTTTTGGCTATTCATTTATGTTTCCATATGAATTCCTGTATTTTCATTTCCAGGTCTGAGAAGAATGATACTGGCAATTTAAAGCGTATTTCTTAAATCTGTAGATTGCCTTGGGTGGGTTGGACATCTTAACAATGTTGATTCTTTCAATCCATGAACATAGAATATATTTTCATTTCTTTGAGTCATCTTTGATTTCTTTGAGTAGTGTTTTGTAGTTTTCATTGTAAAGGTGTTTCACGTCTCTGGTTAGGAAAATGCCAAGGTTTTTCTTTTTGGGGGGGTTATTGTAAATGGGATTGTCCTTTTTATTTGGGTTTCTGTTTGTTTATTATTGGTATATAGAAATGCAATAGTCTTTTGCACATTCAATTTATACCCTGAGACTTTGCCAAAGTCCTTTATCATAGCAAGGAGGTTTTTGACAGATTCTCCTGGGTTTTTGAGGTATAGAATCATGTCATCTGCAAAGAGGAATGACTTGATTTCCTCTTTTCTTTCCTTCTTTCAAAGGGGAATGACTTGATTTTCCTCTTTTTACCGCTTGATTTCAGTGGTATTTGGATACTACTGATCACCATCTCTTTTCTCATTGTTCTAACTAGAACTTCGAAAACTATATTGAACAGGAGGGATGAGAATGGGAATCCTTGTCTTGTTCTAGTTTTCAGGGGAAATGGTTCCAATTTCTGTCTGTGTGTGTTTTCAATCTTTTGCCTGTACTCTTGTGAAGAATGTTGCTCTTTTTCCCCCTTCTTCTGTGTTCAATACTTTCTTAAGTGTTTCTGGTACAGCTAGTCTAGAGGCAGCGTGAGTTCTTAGGGATTGAATACCTGGGAAAGATTTTAATTCTCCTTCACTGATGAAGCTTAGCTTAGCTGGGTAGGCTATTCTTGGTTGAAATTGGGTGCCTTTGAGAACTTTGAAGATTGGGCCAAGCTTTCCTAGCCTGAAGTGTTTCTTTAGAAAAACCTGCTGCTATTCCAATTGGTCTTCCCCAGTAGGTAGTCTGACCTTTTTCTCTTGCTGCTCTTAGGGTTTATACTTTTATACCTACTTTGGGTGAATTACTATGTGTCTAGGAGTTGGTCTTCTCATTGCTTGTCTTGCAGGGGCTCTCTGAATCTCTTGTGTTTGAATGGTTGCATCACTGATGAGATAAGGGAAGTTTTCTTGAATAATTTCATGGAATTTTTGTTCCAGAGTGGTCTCTTTCTCTCTTTCTGCCTCAGGAAGTCCAATTGCTCTTAGGTTTGGCCTCTTGAAATAATTTATCATCTCTTGAAAGTTTTATTCTGTCTTTTTAAGCTTTTTTTCAATGTCTTTGACAGTTTGGGTTAGTTCTATATTTTGACCCTCAAGCTCTGAGATTCTTTCTTCTGCTTGGCTAATTCTACTTTCTGTGCTTATCAGTTTGTTATTTATTTCATTCACAGTATTCTTTGCTGCTGTTATCTCAGTTATCAACTCCTTACTTTTTTCCTCTTGTCTCTTCTCAATTATTTTTATTCTCTCTGTTAATGTCTTCATGTTTGGGAGCCGGCCGTGGAGGCTGGCCTGAGCATTAGTGATCCAGGCAGGCTACGGACCCTGAGACCACTAGGTTGAGTTCAGGAGCTAAAGGCCCATTCCCTCTTCCCTTCTTTGCTGTTTGGCATGATCCACTAGCAGGGACTTTGATGATCTAAGCATGGAGTCCTGAAAATATGACAGGAATGGCTTACTTTAGGAGTCCATTGTTCCATTTCTCACAGACTGCGGGTTCAGCTTTAAACTTAACATAATTCAAACTCAGGTCACATTTGGGAGCCTTTAATATGGTACAAGCTTCTTTTAAGATTTAATAGTATATTTGT
>NW_007248768.1:112999-141579 GCF_000164805.1 Carlito syrichta
GCATGATCAAACATGATATTTTGAGGTTTAATAAGAATATAGCTAACTTTAGAAATTACATTGTTTACATTTTCTACATTTGAGGTTTTGGCTTTAATGCAATTTACAGTTTACATTTGGGTTTTAGTTTTTAGAAGCTTTATTGCTGATGATCAGGATTAGGATTTAGAAACTTTTATAAAAGTTAAAATAGATTTATAGGATTTTGGAACAGTCATTTTGTAAAGAGATTATAATCAATTGTTCCTGGAAAGGGCCCAGCATGATCTTTTACTGGGCCACATTCCTTAGGAATTGGTTTGGGCTATAATTAAGAGTTCCTATAGTGTAGATAGAATTAGCGTAAAATAGAGAGGAATTGGGATTTAGTTTGGTTATTAGGTGTTGTGTATGCATAGGTTTTAAAAGTTATTGATTATTAGAATATTATGATATTAGAATTGTTGTATTGCTTTTGAGAAATATTAACCAAGCATGAGGAACAGTGAGATAGTTTTGGGATACTCATTCCTCATGCTTGGGGAAACACCTGGTGGGTGGGGGACGCCCCTCATCCACCTGGTTGTATGTTCATGTAAATGTCTTGTGATTTAATTGGGATTGCCCTTCCTCTTACTCTAGGAAACACCTGGTGGGTTAGGGATGCCCCTCATTTACCTGGCTTAGTGTTCATGTAAAGGTTTTGTGATTTAATTGAGATTGTTCTCCCTCATGCCTGAGGAAACACCTGGTGGGTGGGGGGCAACCCTCCTACACCTGGCTTTGTGTTCACGTGGAAGACTTGTAAGACTGCCTGTGTAAAATTTGGGATAAATACATGCGGTAACTCCCAATAAATGGCTTCTGCACTAGACAGAGTCCAGTTTCTTTCTTTCTCCCCCAGTCTCTTTCTTTCTTTTATCTATCCCTATGAATCACCGACACCATCACACCTTCCAAGGGACCTCCTAAATCTCTCTTTGGGGGCTGACCCCCCGAATATTTATAGTTTGAGACCAATCATTCTGTGCACTCTTCATTGTTTGCATTCTAAATTCTGTTTTCTCAGTGTCTGACCTCCCAGGGGTCTGTGTCAGGCCCATATTCTTCTTTTGGTTTTTATTCATTTATGTAGATTTTTCTCCAAACCACTTTTTCCCCCCTTTTCTTTAATTCTGTTGTTCAGGGATGGCGGGGTTGCTTTTACTTCTGCTTTCTCAATCTCCTGTTCTTCCTTATGTGGATCCTCTGGCTTTGTTCAATTCTGAAGTTGAACTGTGGGTTGGATACTGTACTTTTTGCAATTTTGAGTTTTAATTGAGGGGGGAACTGTGATTCAAAAATCTATCTGTAGATCCCAGTATCCACCAACAAGTGTATGGACACTCTGAAACCCATTTCCCACTGCCATACAATCTGTGCATCCAGTGGTGATATAGGTTTGTTCCCTGGAAGAAAAATGAGGTAAGAAAAAGGAAAAGAATGGACAAAGGAAGGAACGGGGGCAAGAGGAAGGTCGAGAGAGAGAAGAGTAAGAGGAAAAACAGGCAGACATACCAACTAACAAATGATAAGAGACACAAAGACAGAAAAGGGTAAAAAAGCACCTAAAACATACAGATAATCATACAAACACACAATGGAACAAAATTCTCCCTATTGATGTACTATTCCCATACACAAAAAGGAAGTCTAAAGAAAAAAAAAGAAAAAGTCAGTAAAATAACAGAAACAAAGCAAGTATGAAAACATTATCAAAAACAGAAAGAGAAAAAAAAATGAGCAAAACAGCCGGACTTGGTGGCTTAGCCTGTAATCCCATGCCTTTGGGAGGCTGAGGTGAGTGGATTGCCTGAGCCCTCGGGTTTGAGACCTGCCTGGGCAGCAAGACCACATCTCTACAATAAATCAAAAAATCAGCCGGGCGTGGTAGCGCATGCCTGTAATTCTGGCTACTTGGAAGGCTGAGGCTGAAGGATCACCAGAGCCCAGCAGGTCGAGGCTGCGGTGGCCGGGAGTGTCCACTGCACTTGTCTGGGCTACAGAGTGAGACTCCAACTCAAAAAAAAAAATGAGCAAAACAGACAGACAAAAAATAAAAATAAGGAACCAAACTCGCTCTGAGGTCATTCCTGTAAGTCCACATCTTTTCAGCTCTGATCTCTAACTCTCAGCATAGCCTCATAGGGTTGCTCTCAGCATAGGCTGATGTGCTCATGGGTTGGATCAGATGTCCCAGATCTACTATTGGAGGACAGTGGATCAGATCTGGACTCACCAGGCTTGCTGCTTGTCAAGTCTGTCACACAGATTTGACGCTGTCTGATCCAGTATGGGGGAAGAGCTTCTGTCTCTCCCAGTCTGATGAGATTACTTGGGTCCCAAGTTGGATGTTGGGCAGAGCTGGACCGGGGCAATACATGTCTCTGCCTGGTCATGGGACAGAGAAAATGGCTGCAGCGGGCATCTCCTACCTGAGCAAAGGGATCCTCTCTGACTCTCCTTGTTTCCATTGATCAGATCTGGGGCTTCTGCTGATCCACTATAACAGGCGATGATGTGTGCCAGGCGCCAGGCAGTTAGAATCAGCTGGATTCAGTACGCTATTCTCAGGAGAATCCTGCAAACAGCAGATAATCTTATGCACCCCCCCTCCAATCTCAGGGTGGTGTGGGCTTGCAGTCATCCTCACAGGTGGACCCTGGGTTCATGAACCCAAGTCTCCTCTCAGACGAACTTTCACTCTCCCACCAGTGCACACCTACTCACACAGAGTCTTTATGGACATTTGCTTTTGAGGAGATGCTCACAGTCTGACTTGTCCAGTTGCCATCTTAAACTCTACCTTCTACATAAAACTTTTTAATTATAGCATTCTATTTTATTTATTTTTATTTATTTTATTTTTTATTTTTTTGAGTTGAAGTCTCACTCTGTGGCCTATACAGCCTCGACCTGCTGGGTTCCAGTGATCCTTCCGCTCAGCCTTCCAAGTAGCTGGAACTACCATGCCCAGGCTAATTTTTTTGATTTATTGTAGAGATGAGGTCTCGCCAAGTTGCCCAGGCGGCTCTCAAATCTGTGAGCTCAGGCCATCCACTCACCTCGGCCACCCAAATTGCGGGATTACAGGCTGAGCCACCGAGCCCGGCAGAATTCTATTTTAAACTGATAGCAATTGATGTTCAATCATGTACTAAAACTCTATTTCTTCATAGCTCCAACTCCCTTATTTTATGTTACTGATGTCACAAATTGTATATGCATTGACATCAATTTATATTTTGTGTATTCACTATTTAAATTCTATGCACCAAAACCTCAATAGTATAGGATATATTTGTCTATGCATTTAACATTCCCAGAGAGCTATATCTTTTGGATGATTTTGTGTTGCCCTTTTGTTCCAACTTGAAGGACTCCCTCTAGCATGTCCTGTAGAGCAGGTCTAGTGCTAATGAACTTTCATGGCTTTTGTTTATTCAGGAAAGACAAACCAAGAAGCCTGGAATAATCTCTTCCTTTACAGCCCTCAGAGAGGACCAACCCACCTGACACATTTATTTCAGAATTCTTGCCTTCAAAACAATGAGGAAATAAATTTATCTTGTTTGAGCCACTCAGTTTGTGCAATTTTTTTTATTGTGGTCTTATCAAGTAATACATCCAGCAACTTAAATATCAAGATGTAAAATGAAATATTATAGTTAACTTTGTAAACTATGTAAACTTTGTAAACTATGTAAACTTTGTAAACTATGTTAACTATGGTTAACTATGTAAAGTTAATTATTATATCTTATATGATAAGGGGATTAGATGGAAAATAGCAACAAATTATATACAGATATATAAATTATATAAAAATAATATATATGTTCATAATTATTATAGTCCTTATAACTAAAATATGTTATATGGTTGTAGCTTGTATTGATACTTTTTTCCATCCCTTATTCCTTTTGCTGTCAGCAAGAACATCAGTTGGTCATAGTTGTTTGCCTGCTACAGTAACCCAAGCCTTCGTTTTTGAAGCATCTTGACCATTAGTAGACCTGCTTGAATTGCGTGATCATAATTTTCCATTGACTTTAACCACAGGGTTTGGTAGTACTAACAGTTACCCTAAGCAATCTTCTGTCTTCCAGACATACTCTTCCTTACTTCTATTGTGCAATAGCAGTCCAATTTCTTCTTAGTAGTCAGAATTAGTCACCTCAACTAGTACAGAAAGTCCTTTCTCTCCCTGTTGATTTAGAGACACAAGGAGCCCAAGTGCCTGGGTGGCAGTCTTTACTTCTAGTTCAATAGAACCATTGCTGAATCTTCTAGAAGAAACAATCTTCCCTTTGGAACTATAATCTCCATGTCAGTACAACAAGGTTGTTCAGACTGAAAGTTAAAATATTAATGGATCACTAGAGGTAGCAGTAAGGGATGCCACTCTCATTTCCATCCTTGAATCCTAGATCCAAAATTCTGGGTATAGTAGAAACAGTACCATATATTGAACATTTTTACAGAGCATATACATCTTCCTGGAGAACTTTGCCTCAGCCTGGCAGGGTATCACTACCTAGAAGACCATTACACTGTACTGTCAAGCCAGTTACTTCAGTATGATGGAAAACATAATAAGATTAGTTAAATCTATGATCATAGGCCTATTGCCTATAATTTCTTTGAAATGTGTTTTTAATCGTGTGTAATTCTGTATGTAATACCATGATAGCATATAAGTTATTCTGTAAGTCCACAGATAAGTTTTGGCAGAAGCATTGTGTGCAGTAAAGATAAATATTTTTCCTGAGTAAATGTCTATTCCAATGAGAATAGAACACTGCTTCTTTCATGATGGAAGTGTTTCAATGTAATCAAGCTGCCACCAGATAGCTTTCTGATAACCTGGTGAATGATCCACATCAGACAATCAATGTTGGCCTCTGTTGCTAGCAAATTAGATGCTCAGGTGTTGCAGTAACCTGGACAATCCTCCTGAGTGGAAGTTCATTTTGCTGAGTCCATACTTAACTACCTTCTCTGCCACTGTGGCCATTGTTATGAACCTGTGTAATGACAGGAGTGCTGTGGAAAAGAGGCTTACTGTTATCACTGGAATGAATTATCTTATTCACTTAATTATTAAAATCTTCGTATCCTGAGGTCATCCATTTACATGAAACACAGATATCCTCATGTTGCATTTTTTTCATTCACAAAAGTATGTAAACATATCTCGTCTCCAGATCTCCTTGTCACTTATTTTCCTTCCTTCTCTATAGTCAAAACATTGACCATAGCCCATTTTCTCTTCCAAGAATAATTTAAAACCAGGTGCACAGCTTGAATTTTGCCTACATGAAATATTGATTTTGGATGTGTCTTTCAGGGATGCCTTAGAATGTGCTGTAGCTGCCCACTTTCAGATGATACCTACATATCATACAGAATCATCTGTAAGCCAGGCCCAAGTTTTTTCTCACTCCATCAAATATCCATAAAGTATTTCTCATGAGGCTATAGAAGAGACCTTAGTGAAAGAAAGTAATGTAGTAAGAGTTGAAACCATAGGCATTAAGATCACGTGTTTATATTACTTACTTGAGTCTTCAGTGTCTTTTCAATTCTGATCTTGTGTTTTACTTCTATTTGATAATGGAGTGCTGCTGTGCATGTTTAACTTTATAGTTTGGTGAGTCAGACAACACCCAATTTCTGATGAGAAACTCATATCACATGATAACTTGGTGGCTCATGTTCAAGCATACATTCTTTACTAATACCCAGTAACAACCCACGAATTATTTATCAAAAGGAGAGTAGTTATTCACAATGAATGAAAAGATTTTTCCCTTAAATCATAAAAGACTGCACTGTGATTTACCTATAGCTGGAAAGGATATCTCGATATGCCCTCACCACTGGACCTCTAAAAATTTCACTGAAGTAATAGGTTCCTGAATTTACGTCAAATTTATTTTACCAACTGTGATTTACCTATAGCTGTCTGAAAAAAAAAAAGCTTTCAAAAGGAATCTGTATCTGCCACGGACACTTCAAACAACATTGAATCTACTGGATCATGTGGCCCTCTTGCTAGAACAGTTTGTATAGCAAACTGGACCTGCTGAAGAGACTTCTCTTGTACTGGGTCCCACTTAAAGTTAGAAGCCTTTCACATCACTTGGAAAATGTACCAGAGTAGTATACCCCAATGAAGAATATTTTGCCTCAAAAGTCCAAAGAGGCTCACTAGATGTCTATTTTAAAATTGTGTTTGTATATAAGGAAAGGATTGACAGTAGCGGGAAACTGCCAGGAGGGAGTTGGGAAAGCAGGATTGGCAGTAGTGGGAGTCTACCTGGAGAAGGAGGAGCACACCTCATCTACAAGGATGCCTGCGTAATGAACATTTGTGTACCTAACTCAGAATTGAACCTCATATCTTAAAAATAAAAACATTAAAAGTTAAAAATATTAAATAAAATTATGATTGTAAATGGATCCAGATATAACCATCTATATTTCACCTTGGAAAGTATATCTCAATGTGCCCCTACCACTGCACCTCTGAACATTTCACTGAAGTAGAAGGTATCTGAATTTTTGTCAAATTTACTTTGCCAACTACTGACAAAATACATATCTTACCAAGAAGCTTAGAGTAATTGCTGCTTCTTGCTCCCTAGTCTAATCAGCAAAATATTATCAATGTAATGGACAAGTGTGATGGTTTTATGAAAGAGAAAGACAGTCAAGTTTCCCTCACCCCTATGATGACACAAAGCTGAAGAGTTGATATACTTTTGAGGTATAACAGTGAAAGTATATCGTGGGTCTTCTCAGTGGAAGTCCAGCTGCTTCTGGTGATCTTTATTAACAGGTACAAAGAAAAAAAAAACAACTTTTGCCAGTTCAATAGCTGTATAGTAGGCACCAGGGTTAACTTAATTTGCCAAACAAAGTCACATCTGATATCATGGCTGTAATTGGAGTTATCACCAGGTTAAGCTTATGATAATACACTATCATTTTCCAATAGTTATGTGTTTTTTGAGCAGGTCAAATAGGTGAGTTGAATTGGATATGGTAGGAGCAGATATCCTGTCAGTCCTTGATTGTTAACACTAATATCTGAAGTTCTTCCAGAAATGTGGTACTTTTAAAATGTTTTTAGGTAGAGACAGTTCTAGTGGTTTCCACTTGGCCTTTCCTACTATAGTAGCCCCCAGTCCAAAAGTTAAAAAAAAAAAAAAAAACAGGTTGAGATTTCTACCAATTTGGGGGTATTTCTATTTCAATTATGTAATCTGAATTGGGGGGGGAATTTCTAAATGAAAAGTTTGGAAACCCTCTAGGCCCATTTTTTAAAGGACCTGAGCAGAAGCTCCATTGACCACCTGTGCTCCACAAACTTAATTTGACTCATGAACCATGGAGATGTTTTTGGTCACTTGGACTTAATGTCAGTTTGGAACTACTGTCCATTCATACTCTGAAAATCTGAGTATTTCCTTTTCCCCAAAGTACAACCACTCTGATAGAAGATAATAGGTTCATTTAGGGAAGTCTAGGAAAAAGATCAATAGTATAAATTTTTGGTAATATCCTGGGGTTCTCCTCCAAGGAAACTCAGCTTCCCATCCATTCATGAAGTTCTGAATCTATAAACTCAAATCTCAAAACTTAACTGAAGGAACATTCTGTTTTGGTGATTCATATTATATTTCTTCTACTCAATAGACTTCAAACTTTGCATAATCACATCAAGAAATAATTTAGTAGACTGTTTATTTTTATTCTATGAAAATCAGGGTCAAGTAAAATGATAAGTTTTTGTGAGCCAGATTATTCTTATTACTGTTTTTACTCCATTATCAATTATTGTAACTGTAGCTACCTTGCCTTTAGCGTTTAGATGTTACCACTGGGCCCCTGCCACCTCAGGATCCATTTAAAGATTTCTGTTCAATGACCAACCGTTGCATTTAGAGGTTCTCCATTCATTAACAGTAGTTTCAACTACACATTCTGTCATACAGAAAACAGCAACTACAGAGTTGTTCAGTGATGTTGAGGTTCCCCTCAGAATTTATGTTTTAGGATTGTGGTGAAAGGTATGTTCTGTGGACCCCCCTGTGATGGGTAAGCAAGTTGCACAAACAGATCCAGTTTATGTTTCAAATTCCCTAAACTTTTAGATACCTTCCTCTACAGTATACCAAAGAGGTCCTGACATTTAATCTTTATTTAGTGTGAGCACCTTTTGCTCCATATTTCATCAAACCAAACAAACAAATTATTAGAAACCTTTGATCTCTTAAATTGAAACACTGAATGTGCTTTTCTTAGTGAGTCCTTACCAATAAATTTAACCTGATCCCACTTTATGTTCCTTTCATCATTATCTAACATCCTTAATATGCTTTCCTATACATATTCTCCAGATTTGTCTATGTAAATTGGAAAAAAGTCATGTAATTCTATGGTGCATTTCTTTGTGGGTATCATTTGATACTTCACCTTTTAGGAGCTGCTGAGATTGTATCTAGTTATAGGTCTAAAAGCAAAGAGAAGGACATTAGGTACTAAGGGGAATCTGAAGTGCCCTGAAGGGCATCTTCTTCAGGGAAGTATATTACAACTTCCTCAGGCAAAGCCGAGTTAACAACCTCAGACAAGGGTGGAAGGAGCTGTTTCTGCAGACAAGAAAGACTTCTGAACATGTAGGAGTTCCATGTCCCTGGTTTCATCAGGATCTGTCTAAATGTGCCCCACCCAATTTCAAGAATATCAATATTTCAAAAGTAATATCCTTATTTTTACAGAAGATATATTGCAGAATGGGGAATTCAGATCACATTGTAATGTATTTACTCACCAGATGAGTCTCAGACCTGTGGCTACAGAAGATGGAATTTATTTTAAGGCAGATATAAAAACTTTTAGAGAATGTGTGAAGCCTTAGCTGGAAACTACAAGCCCTGAGCTCATGCTTTATCCCTTCCCCCATTTCTGCAGCACTGTTAGGAGCATCCTATACCATCCTCATTAATTTGACAAAAATGTTCTAAGAAAGTCAAATGCATGGTTACTCAGAACTTTACCTTTTGTAAGTGTTTGATCAGGAGTACCCAAAGCTGATGTTTTGCATATCTCTATTGCCACATGATGCAATTGACTATTATTGTCCTCTTTAACATAAAAATAGTTACTAGTAACTTGAAATTTAATCAGATTAGAGAACCAATGCCAGAAACTCCAGAAACAATTTAGAAAACTTATCCTCAGAGTTATGTTCATCTAAAATTCTCTCAGTAACAAAATTCATATCATTCAGAATTCTCCAGAGAAACATAACCAAGGGAAATAGATGATAGATAGATAGCTAGATAGATAGCTAGATGATAGATATAACAGATATGTGATTGGTAGAGATAAAGATATATATCTCAAATAAATTAGTAGATAGAGATGTCTATAGATTTTATCTGTAGCTGTATATTTAACTCTCTATCCAACTGTCTACTTTTCTATGTATAGCAATAGATTAATTTTAAGAAATTGTCTAATGCAATTTTAGAGACTGGCAAGTCTGAACCCAGTAGGGCAGGCTGGCAGGTTGAAACCATGAACTGAAATTGGTGCTGAGTCTTGAGACAAAAATCCCTATTTCCATGTAGCCTCCATTTTTATTCTTAAAAACTTTCAAATGATTGTTAAAAATTTTCATCAACATTATCCAGTGTGATCTTCTTTATGTAAGCGAATTGATTGTAGATGTTAGCTACAAAATACCTTCACAGAAATGTGTACATTATTGTTTGATTAACCATGGACTATCTTCTAGCTCACTTAACATATATAACTTATCA
Organism: Carlito syrichta; assembly: GCF_000164805.1. Taxonomy (NCBI): domain Eukaryota; kingdom Metazoa; phylum Chordata; class Mammalia; order Primates; family Tarsiidae; genus Carlito; species Carlito syrichta. The sequence continues at coordinate 122,854 of NW_007248768.1, forward strand.
TCACACGTAGCATATACCTGAAATATTGCTATTGAAATAAAAATTTAATTAATTTTTAAAGATTAGATGTTGCTCTAAAACACATCCTATTTTAATGTAACTTTCGAACTTTCCTTTATAAACTGATTTATTATCTTGAAGCATTTGAGAATAATTTGGGAATTGCAATTATCCAGTGTCTTGGGTTTAAATGTGACCCCCCAAGCTGAAGATCTAATTCCCACAACCCCAACATGTGACTTTGTTTAGAGATTAATCTGTTGCAGAGATAATTAAGTGAATGTGGGATCATTAAATTTGGCCATAATCCAAAATGACTGCTGCCATTATAAAAGGGGAAAATTTAGACCAAAAATGCATACAGGTAGAATGCCACATAAAGAGACATGGGGGAAGATAGTCATCTATAATTCAAGGAACAAGATCTGAAACAGATCTTTCCCTCACAGCTTCAAAAGAAACAAACTCTGCAAAAATCTTGATTTTGGATTTCTAGCCTCCAGAACTGTGAGAAAAGGAATGTCTATCATAGAAGGAATCCAGTTTGTGCTGCTTTGTTAAATGGCAGCCTTAGCACACTTAAACAGTCCCTGGCACACTTAAATATTTCAGTGCATTTTTCCTAAAAAGAAATTATTTTATATAGTCATAGTACAATGATCAAAATCTGCACATTTCATATAGAAACAAAACTATTATCTAACCCAGCGTTCATAAAATTTTACAATTGTTGAAACAATATCCATTAAAACTATAAAATTCTCATATTCATGATCCAACACAGGAGCACGAATTATATTTAGTTTTATGTCTCTTTAGTCTCTCTTAATTTAAATGAGTTACTCATATTCTTTTTATGATTCTTGATTTTTTTTGACGTGCATAGGCCTGTTATTTTGAAAAGCATACCTAAATATTAGATATTTCTTCATGATTGTTTAATTTACAAATTTTTTAACAGGTATAACAGAAAATATATATAGCCTTTTCAAGGCATTATGATAGAAAACAAGTGATACAAGTTTATTTTGATATTAGTGATTTTAACTTTGCTTAGATAAGATGCGGTTCTCCAGATTTTTCCATTGTAAGTATACACATTTTTTAGAGAATATACTTTGATAACATATACACACACACAGAGAGAGAGCATGTGTGTGTGTGTATATATATACATACACAGAGAGAGAGTTCTTTTTCAAACTATCACTTAAAGTTTTAAGTTTCAGTGATTATTTTCAAACTCTGTTATTCTTTATATATTTACTAGTTGGCATTCATAAGGAAGAGCTTTTTCTTCTACCCTATTTGCTTATTTGCTTGTTTATATAACTATGGACTTATTCTTATTTTATTAAATAAGTTATGATCTATTAGTATATATTTTGATGCTCAATGTCCCAATTAGCCCAGTATAAGATGTCTCAATATGACTGTGTATTTTGACATGTCCCCATAATTTTTTGAGCACTTCCTTACCTTAGGTATAAGAAGATATCTCAAGACCATGTCCTGTTCCATTCTTTAGAGGGTGCGCAAAAACCTAGTATTTAAAAATATATATTTGATGGGTATTTGTAAAAAGGTCATTCAAACTCTGTGATAAGAGAATCTATGAAAAGGACCTATGTTCTCTTTAGATAATAATTTAAAAACCCATCTAAAACAATAGAGCTGAGGCATCCAATTTTAATTTTATATAGCATGAGTTAAATAATATTCATTTAGAAAATACTTAAGGCAGTCACCACACTGTTTTCCACAGAAGTTGTACTAGTTTACACTCCCACCAACAACGCATAAGCGTTGTCTTCTCGCTACATCCTCTCAGGATCCGATGTTTTTTGAGTCAGTGATGATGGCCATCCTGATTGGAATTAGGTGGTATCTCAGTGTGGTTTTAATTTGCATTTCTTTGATGATTAGTGTGGCTAATCATTTTTTCATGTCTCTGTTTGCTTTGCGTCTTCTGAGAAGTGTGTATTCATTGACCTTCCATATGACCCAACAATCCCCCTCCTGAGAAAATACCTGGAGAAACTCCAGTCACTCTATAAAAATGATACCTGCCCATGCATGTTTGTTGCAACATTATTGACAACAGTAAACATATGGAATCAACCATTCTGCCCATCAAAAGTGGACAGGACAAAGAAAATGTGCTACATATACGTGATGGAATATTATGCACCCATAAAGAAAAGCAAAATTATGGACTTCACAGCAACTTGGATGGATTCATAGTCTATAATACTCAGTGATCTATCACAGAAACAAAGATCTGAGTACTACAAGTACTTACTTATAAGTGGACCCTGAACATCTATTATAATACTCTAAGAAAGGCATTGACAGTAGTGGGACACTGTTAGGGGAAGGGGGCATATAACATCAATAAGGGTATCAACTCTCAAACCAGGCAAAGTGGGGATGAAGGGGAAACCCAAACTTTACCTGTATGATAACCACGTATGTACCTAACCCTTGAATTATACCCCACATCTTAAAAATAAAAATAAAATAAAATACTTAAGGCATATGTAGCATATACCCATATTAATAAAAGAAAATTCTAGTAAAATAGACTTTGAGAATTCTTAGCATACAGGTATATGTTGCCTTCAGGTGAGTTTCCTCTTGCGAGAAGACAAGGCCATTTCTGTCACATCTTGTATTCCCTACAATGCCTAGAACAGTGCTGAGCATATAATAATTGAACTGAGCTATCCATATGCAGTGGCTGCAAGGCACTTAATTTAAACAGGACTGCTGGCATAGGACTGTGTGGCCCTAATGTTCTTAATGCTTATTTTACTGTGATTCTTTTAATGGTTAATTGGTTACACATTAAATGTTTTCAGGGCGAAGATTGTTTAATTTGTGCTATATAGCAGTCAATATGTCTTGTATAACAATTCTGTATGTATTTTAGTGAATTATCCCTCTCAAAATGGACTCTGGTGCAAATAGAAGAGGGAAAAAAGGAAAATTTCAAGGATGGCAGAAATAGTTTTATAGGGTCTTATTACAGAATCAATGTTTACAATATTCTGAATATTGAAAGTTGTCTTGAATCAATTGCAGCAGTTTTGTTCTTTTGGTGAATGCTAAATTCCCAAAATCATCAGACAAAACATTCCCCTTCTCCTATGTGAAGCCAGAAGGCTCGCCAGTAAAGCTAAGCAAGCAGCATGGGGTTTCCTGTCACAACAGACATTTTTTGGCTTTCAAAAAGCAAATAGTTTGCAGAAGTGCAGGTGTGTTTGTATTTCCCCCATGAGTCTAACCAGTTATTTGCATTGCGGCTTGAATCTCTTATTCTATTTGCACTACTTGCCTGGTCTGTACTATTAAACTCAGTCCTCCAAGATAGAACAGCTCCACAAGTTCAGAAGGTTTCAACATTTGTTGAATGCTACATGTTCCAAATAGTATTGTATTTAAAATTACTTGGAAACTGTTATCATTGAAAATGGATAATACAACAGCTTTGTGCTTAGCAACTTCCTTTGCTGTAAATTATCTGGACACATCTGTCATTTGAGTTTCTATTGACATAATTGCAAATGTGTGATGCATTAAGATCTTGGCTTCCATATTGCTCTCCTAAGAGAACTTTAATAAATAGTTCCCCCTTTTACTGGAATTTTTGCTCAATTGTCTAATTTCACCTACCACTCACTTTGAGAAAAGTTTGGAAGAAATTTTAGGAAAAAATATGATGTCTAGAATTTCTTCAATAGATCCATTGCAGATCGACAGTGGTTAGTGCAAAAATACTGAGATGTTTGGAGATACTCAAACTTCTGAGGTCAATGATATGTCTGGTATCACTGTTAGTGAACAGTAATCTCTAATACTGCAACACTTATTATTTATCCATTCACAAAGATATTTACTTTGAAATAGTTTATGTATTTACAAGTTGCCCTATACATACTAGATAATTATTTTCTCAATGTTAGAGCAAATGTCACTGTAAGATGAGTACACTCAGTTGTATTCACACAATCTCACAGAAATGTCTTGAAGTTCTAAACAAACAAACAAAGAATTCAGTAGCTAAGTATATTCTGAATTGCATTGTTGCCTGTTACTTTTGAACAGCATTTTTACATTAAGACATCTAGTAATGTTAAGAAAGACAACATAATAAAGTGACAAATCATAAGCTGGGACCCAAAAAACCCAGGATTATCTTTTGAGTTTGGACCCCTTGTATTACAGGCTTCCCCACTCGGTAAGTGTTCTAGGAACCCATCAACAGCAGTTTACCAGCTAGTGGTGCTGTGAGAGGCTGTGTTGGGCTTCAGTGATTTTTTAAAAAATTCTTTCAGCCGGGCTCGGTGGCTCAGCCTGTAATCTCGCGCCTTTGGGAGGCTGAGGTGAGTGGATTGCCTGAGCCCGCGGGTTCGAGACCAGCCTGGGCAGGCGAGACCTCATCTCTACAATAAATCAAAAAATTAGCCGGGTGTGGTAGCGTGCACCTGTAATTCTGGCTACACGGAAGGCTGAGGAGGAAGGATCGCCGGAGCCCAGCAGGTCGAGGCTGCGGTGGCCGGGGAGCGGCCACTGCACTCCAGTCTGGGCGACAGAGTGAGACTCCAACTCAAAAAAAAAAAAAAAAAAAAATTCTTTCAATGCATTTACCCATTTCATGAAGAGTGATTCACAAGTGCGCCTGCCCACACGGAACTGAGTGTTCAGCAGTTTTTGACCAAAAATGGCATGAACTCCCATACCCTACTGGCTCTATTCACCGGATTTCATCTTAGTAACTTTTTTTTCTTCCTTGAATGAAAAATATCTTCAAATTGAAACATTGTGCCAATGTGGAAGAGGTGAAACAAAAAATGACAGAAGCACTGAAAGGCAGCAAAATTGACTAGTTCAAAAGCTGTTTTGAGTAGTGGAAAATGTATCTCAATGGGTGCATTGTATCAAACAGAGGGTACTTTGAAGACTCAAGTCTAGATATGTAAGAATTAATGAGCAATTTTGTGTAAATAAATTTTGGGCTTTTAGAATTCCCCATATTTATTTATTATTATGTTACCCTAATATATACATACTAATTATATTAGTTTATATTTATTACATATATGTAAAACCATGATGTCTGGACATTTTTATAGTAAATACAGATCAATATTCCACTTGTGTATGTGTTACAAATGTCATCTGGATTTCATATCTACCTTGATAATATGACAGTTATTCCTCTAGTGACCTTATTAGTTCTCTGCTACATGTCTAGATAATATAATATATGAAGGGATTTGTAAGTAGTAAATATACTCTTATTGTTAAAACCTGTAAGTATTAAAAAATAGCTTATTTCTTGGAGATATGACAGTCCATTAACTCAAACTGATATGTCACAGTACATTATGAAAACTTTGGTTTCAAGATCTAGAATTAGGAAAAATTATGACTAAAATATCTGATACTAAAATTCAACAATAAAGCTCTTATACTTTCTTATTATTCATTTGTTCACTACACTACCATTTTTAATTTTCTTCAAAATCTTTTTTTTTTGCATTCACAACTTGATAACTGTTTGACACAAGAGGTCTAACTTTTGACCTGTCTCGGTTTTCAACATGTTATCATTACTAAGCTTAGTCATTTATATATATATATTTGAGTTGGTGTCTCACTCTGTAGCCAAGACTGGAGTGCAGTAGTACAATTACAGTTCACCACAGTTTCAACCTCCTGGGCTCAGGCTATCCTTCTGCCTCAGACTCCTGAGTAGCTGGGACAAAAAGCATGCGTCACTACACTTGGATTTTTAAAAAATTTTTTTTGGTCTCAGTATGTTGCTTACACTGGTCTTGAATTCCTGGGCTCAAGCGATCCTCCCACTTTGGCTTCCCAAAATGCTAGGATTATAGATGTGAGCCACCATGCTCTGCTATTTATAGCTTTTGATTTAAAGTGAGAGATGTGTGACTTTTTCTTTTTCTTGAACACTTAGATACCAATGTAGGGTTATTAACTGGCCTAATTTAAATATAGTCATATATGAGGGGATAGAGAGGCACTAGGAAAAGGAGAGTTGGGGGAAAGTCTTCTTAGTAAAAAATTCAGAACTCAACATTTAACAGTTAGGTTATGAAAGTAGTTCATGTCACTACCAAACAATTATAATTGTAATGTAGAAGATCACTGATCACAGATCACCATATGTATAATAATAATGAATCAGTTTTAAATATTGTGAGAATAACCAAAAAATTACATAAAGACAAAAAGTGAGCACTTGCTATTGAAAAATTGTGCTAATGAACTTGTGAAATGCAGGGTTGTCACCGACCTTTAATTTGTAAAAAACTACAATATATGGAAGCACAATAAAATGAAGTGCAATAAAATGAGGCATGCCTGTACATATACTCACCACAAATGCATCCTTAAGAAATATATAATTTAGTTGCATAAATCTTGTACGTAGAAATAAATACAGTTGTATAAATTTACAAAAAATACCCTGCATGCATAGGGAGAAAAAGTGTTTTAAAATTCAACCAAGGGAGATAGTGTCCCATGATTTGTAGAGTATATAAACCAAGTGTCAAGATTTTTGACACTTTTATCAAAAAAAAGTTCGTCTCACCAACAATTATCACATGAAATACTCAGGAAATGTTAGGTTGTGTTTTTTCAAAAATGGGTGACTAAAATATTTTCAAACAGAAAATTACTATCATTTTAAATATTGAAGTGATAAAAGAGATGTACTTTTTCTTAATCACTTTAATGTTGACATGATGCTCACAGATGATAGATTATAGATTAGATAGATACATATAGATATAGGTATAGAGACAGATAGAGATAGAGATACAGATATAGATAGATAACAGTGTCTAAATATACTTGAGGTGACATAATAAAACTATATAAATTCTAGATGCCACAGAGTATGATTTAAAAGATCTAATTAGACTTCACTTTCAATCGGTTCAGTTAGTTTTCCTAAGTGACTCCTAAGTTGACTTTGAGTATGCACATTATAGTACCATAGAGACACTTGATTTATTTTGAGTACATCTGCAATCTGTGACACATGATATAGTATCAAATGACATGTTTGTTAAAACCTGGCAGTGGAACACAATGTAAGCAGGTCACATCTCCTTATCTGAGATCAATACAGTAAAGTTATTTAGAAAGCAGACGTTTCTCATATTTGAAAAGGTAGAGGCAATGGTCATTTGCTAGTAATAATTCAAAATGATTTCAGGCAAGGTTTGCCAGTAATATAAAGACTAATAAATATTGTTGAAAATTTGACCTACCATATAATTAAACAATTAAAGATAACTTCTTGTTTATGCTATTAAGTTAAAGCAAATATTTAATATTTGTTCAATTATCCCCTTGTTTATTTTTTTTTTGCTTTTACTTTTAATTGGTAATATATCCTTAATGGATTATACAAAGCCCCCAAAATATCTAACTTTATTTTAGAAGAGAGAAATGACATGTACTAAGAAGAAATTTAAGATCTGGAAATGTACATTTTATATAAAGTCCATGTATATTTTATATTGGGTAGAAAGAGTGAATTTTTAAAATTAGGAGTAGGGCTTCCTGCTCCCCAGAGGCTTATTTGCTTAAAAAAATGTTCTTATTTGTGTTTCTACTTAGATGTTTTTCTACTGTAGATAAGAACAAATTTCTGATTGATCTAAAATGCTGACAGGTGAATTCATGTCTCAACATTAAAATGGGTCAGGACAGATGCATAATTCACTGTAAAAAGTGATACTGATAAACTACTTTCTGAAAAAAAACTGATAAACGATTACAATCATATTGATTTTTATAGTATATGCTATTTTTCTAAAGAAGAAAAACCATTTTGATTTCACTTGTAGTCTCATACTCAAAATGAAAAGAGTATGCACTACAAATATACTGTATAAACATTCTTTTTCCCTTTCTATTTATGTATAAGGAAGATTTTTCAATTGTAGGGCATCATATGTCTTCACTAAATGATAAGTATTAGTAGTAGTCAGGCATAATGCAATTCATAGATAAACACACTAAAATGAAAAATTTAAAATAAGACATTGAAATTTATTTGCACCCAGCAATGTGCTAATATCATTTATTGGACCAGGGTACATTAAAAAACAATATCAGAATGATGATTTTGTAGAATCTTGCCTGCTTTACTGTATACATAAAATTTAGTAATATTGACTGAGCTGAAAACTTGAATCAAATAAATCTTCAGATCAAAATTTTATATAATCTTCAGATAGAAAATCTATGGCCTTGTTACTATTGCTTTAATTTCCCAAATGAGTGGATGGGACTCACTGTGGGGGTGAATGGAGATTTAAGATATATGAATTATTTTTCCTTGATGAGACTGTTTTGAATTACTTATTTTGAGGTATTTTTGGATATTTAATATATTAGTTAATGATGTTATAAAGAAGAATTGAAGAATTACACAGCAGGTAGGATGGCAGTAAACAACAGACAGTTCTTGAGAACCAGAGATGAAAAATCATTAATACTCATCTGGAATGACAAAAAAGTTTCATAACCTTTATAAACTGATCAATTGATTTTGGCTTCTAGAGCTATGAAGGATTATTTGATCATATCTGGGGTCAGAAATGCATAATAACGTGATGAATTAGACATATTTGCTTAGTGTCAGTTTTGTGCTGATCCCAATTACTTCTGGGGTACCTTTCTGTTTTCATTTTAATGAGGTTTGAAAGGTCATACAGTGGCAGAGACAGGACTAGAATCCAAGTCTCTTGACTTTTATTTCATTATCTTTTCTACTATGTGATACTGCCTTTCTAGAAAAAAATTTAAAGGGTTATATTTAGGAAAGAAAAATTAACAAATAAAATGTCATTTCCAAAAGAATAAAAGAAATTTTTAAAAATTCAAAAGATTTGATTGGGATGTTATTCTTCAGGCATGCATTATTTGATACAGAGCTATGCAGAAATATTGATAATCAAAATAAGATAAATTAAGAAATTATTATTTGCCTTATAAAATTAGTATATAATATATTAAAGTAGCCAATTTTATCATTACACAAAACCATACTTTACTTAACAAAAATATGGTCTGTGAATACCTTCAAAGGGAAACATCTATTGCACCTTCATTACAAGAGAAAATAAGATGCCAATGGATGGCATCAAAACAATAGAGGCATTTGATTTCAAAATATAAATTAAAATCACTAAAACTTGAGAACTGAGCCACACAGTACATAGATGAGAAGAAAAAAGATGCTCTAAAAACATAATGTTTAAATAATCTGAATATGTGCACACCAGCAGACGCATAAGATAAAACTAATCAACTTTTAAAAAGCTCTGATTTTTAAGAAGGAAGAAACATTAAGAATGAAAGGAAAAAATAGTGCAATCACAATGCTAAAATAAAACTCCTCAGTGTTTTTAAAATTTCATATGTCATATATATACTTGTAACAATTGAAACAAACATATGTGTGCATGTGTGCATAGGGCTTTTTTCGTAGTTTATTCCAATATTGATTGTATTCAGCTACTTGTGGAAATTGCTCCATCTCAATTGGTAAAATTCTTATTCATTTTCTTAACGGTTATATAATATTAGAAATGTAACTTTACCATAAGCAATCAAGTTATTTCTCTAAAAACATAAGATAAACATTCAAACTTCTAAAAATTGCCTCTGCAAACTATGCTGTAACAAACATATATGTACATATATTTTCACATAGTGGTGTTTAAGATGTCAGATCTCTAAATTCCCAGTAGTGGAATTATGACCTTGATAGATATGTGTATTTTATAATTTAATGTTCTTTTCACATAAATTTTGCAATGCAATTCATGTATTTGTTGTAGAGTTATGGGCTACAAGTGAATAATTACTACATAAGTAGGCTGCATGCAGGTGAAGTTTGGGCTTCTAGTGGACTTCACTCTCCCAGTAATGGAGCAGGTACACTTTGTGTTGTCACATGCCCCTCCTCCTTCTCCCCTAGCAGTTCTCAGCCTCACTAGTCATCAGAAAAATGCAAATCAAAATTATTATTATTATTATTATGCAAATTTCAAAGACTGTATTGTATGAAAGCAATATTTTTCTCTACATTTGCTTCATTGTAGGAGAGTTTTTCTGTTGCAAATAAATATAATGCACAAAATTAATATCACACTGTTAAATGTACAAGTATTTCACTATTAGTGATTTTAGAATGTTTTCAAATGTTTATTGGCCATTTGAGTTTTTTTTCTTTTCAAATTACTTTTTTATGCTTTTCTCCTTTTTTCCCACGTAGATGCTTATTCTTCTTTTGACAAATTCCTCAGAATGTCAGTATTGGCTTCACCTATGCACTAGAAGTAAATATATCACATACAAATATACAATTTACAATCTACTCTATCAGAATATTAATTTTAATAATATCTCTAAGTAATACTGTACTCTTTAAATTGTGAGTAGCATTGGCTAAATCCATTTGCTATGGCTATAAAATAATATCTGAGACAAGATAATTTACAAAGAATAGAAATTTTTTTCTCATAGTTTGGGAGATTGGGAAGTCCAAGACCAAGGCACTGGCAGGTTGGGGCATGGCCTCTCACCTTCCAAGATGATGCCTTAAATGCCACAGGTTCTGAAGAGGGGCATGCTATGTCATCACATTACAGAAGAGCAGGAGAGAGAGAGCCCACCCCTGCAAGTCCTTCTTGTAATGGTATTAATTCATTCATGAGGGCAGAACCCTTTTCATCTTACCATCTCACAAAAGGTTCCACTTTGCAACCCTGCTTCATTGACGATCAAGTTTCCAACAAACAAATTTTGGAGAACACATTCAAATTATAGCAGCATTATTGTAGATGTTGCACCTTTTTTGAGTATATACTTTGTTATTCCAAAATTTATTGTTTATGTATTGACTTTGCTTAAAGCCTCTTTTGCCTTAGTAAAGTTATTAATTTTTATAATTTGAATAACTTATTTCATTCCCTTATATAGACATTAGTTTTCCAGTCTTGGTGAATAATTTATTTTTCTTAGATTGCATATTTAGTCTTGTACATATTTTAAGATTATATTTTATTTACAATGCCTTTATTTTATTTTTTTGATATATTGAGCAATAATGTTCTGATTTATTTTCTTAGAGATGACTAGTCAGTTGTACTTAAACCATCTAATAAATAGCTCATTCTTTTACCACTCAATTCAAAAACTATTGCTGTACTCTGTTAATTTTGTATATGTCCTGGGATCTGTTTCTGATTTGTCTACTTTGTTCTAGTAACATATTTATTTTTTCTTATGTCAATGCCATATTGATTTGATAATAATAGCTTTATAAAATATTTTGATATCTAGTAAGGCAATTGATCCTTAATTATTCTTTTTATAATTTTTTTATTATCCTTGCCATTCATTCACCCAAATAAACTTTGCATAATTTTTGTTTCTAAAAATAAAGAAACTTACTAACACATAATTCTATAGGATTGTAATTAAAATTTGCATTAAGTATATATTAATTGTATTTGCATAAAGTCTTGTATAAAATAGCATATTATCTCTTTCCAGTGTTTCAACTAATTCTTAAAATGTAACATTATTTTCTAAATCATTATATTTTGTTTCCAAATAACATGACTTAAACAAATATTATTACTAATGGCCATGGTATTAAAAAAATGAAAAAATATATGGATCATAAGCAGTAGTACATAACTATGAAAAGGGCATAGGCTTTGGAATTTGATTTGACTTGATTTGGACTTGAGCTTACACTAGTTATTTAGTCTAACCAAGTCTTAGATTTGTCATCTGTAGCAATTGGGTAATACTCATGTTATAGAAAAGTGCAAAGTACATAATAAGTACATAGGAAATGCTAGTTTTAAAATTCCTTTTGTAATTCAGTCTTAAAGTTTGGCAAACTTCAGTGGATTTGAGCATTGCTGTAGTCATTAATTTTACATACCTTGAAGCATTTTTACTGAGTCGGAGTCCCTATGAAAAATACCATATGTTTAAAAGTATATTTATACTTAAGCATTTCAAATACATTTAATTACTCATGGAAATTATTTATGTTAATCAGGTAGAACTTTTTTACACAAAATGCACTAGTGATCAGTGCATTAATTTGTTATTTCTTGCTGTTTTCAGATATAGTGTGCTTTTAAATCTGAAATATATACATAAAAAACGTTGGAAGAGTATAAATGAAATAAAACTATTTTTTGGGGTGCTATTTTCTGTATCTCCTTCATTCATTCAACAAATATTTAATACATGCCTACTATGCACAAGACAATGTGGTTGGCAGTGGAAATAAAAAAAAAAACATCATAAATGAGTGGACCCTGACCTCATGGAGCTTATGTTATAACATGGAAGATAGACCAACAAATAATTTACTATAAATTTTTAAACTACAGTCATGGTTACTGATACACATTTTTAAAGCCTATAGGAACATTTGAGTAGTATTAAAGTTGAAATCTGAAGAACAAATAGATATTCAGTAGGTGAAGGAGGAATAAGCTCAGTGAGGCTGGAAAATAAAGCAAATAAGAGAAACGTAAAGCAAAGTCTAAAGAGAGAGGAATGGGGCAGGATTTCAGAATTTATCCCAAGAACAACAAGAAGTTACTTTTGAATTTTAAATGTGATTGATATAATCAAATCTAATTTTTAATGACAAAATATCACTGCAGAGTGGAAAATGAATAAATGCAAGAGCACACATAAAAATACCAAAATAAAGTGATTATCCAAGGAATTATAAGTCTTAAAGTTCAATACAAATATTTAGAAGAATTTAAAAATGAATAAAACTTTATTAACTTGAATTTTCTGAAGATTAAGACTGCATGATTTGTATTTGACTGGCAAAGGAACTCACTGATACTATTTTCAGGACACCAGTTTGAGAACTTCTAGCACAGAGGCTGCCAGTGAGTATAAATAAATAATTTTTGTATTTTCTGCATACACTTCTTGTGTTCAAATGTAATCATTAATTAATAAAGTGTACTTAATTTTTAAAATTTATAAGTTAGTATTTAGATTGATAGCTTATATCTTGAGATGCCCTGGGAAGACTGTGAGAAAAAGCAATGGACTTCACCATTAGACAGACCTGTGTTTGAATCTCAGCACTTTTAATTCATGGCTCAGAGAATGACAGCACATTACTGAAAGGGGACCCCCAAGAAACCGGAATTTATTTATTTAAAAAATTGTGTATTTATTCTTGCATGCTTAAACTTCAGTCACCTTCAAATTACTCTCTGTTTGATGAAATACACCTATTGAGACAGTTTTTTCACTGTTCAAAACAGTTTTTGAACTCATTCATTTTGATGTCTTTTAATGCTTCTGTAATTTTTTGTTTCACTTCTTCCACATTGGCAAAACATTTCTCTTTGAGTACTTTTTTCATCCAAGAAAACAAACAAAAATAGTGGCTCCAGACAGAATCTGGTGAATACAGATGGTAGGATCCAGGGGTCATGTCGTTTTGGTCTAAAACCGTTGAACTCCCAGCACAGTGTGGGCAGGCGTGTTTTCATGGTGGAAGAAGCAGTCACCTGTCTGCCAAAACTTGGGATTTTTTTTCTGCAAATTGTGACACAACCTTCTCAAAATTTCCAAAGATAAAAACTTTGGTTGACCTGGAGAAACCCATTCTGAGTGTACTATAAGGGGCCCACTCTCCAAAATAAAACTCCAGTTCTTGAGGTGGATCCCTCCTCATATAGTTTCATTGAGACTTGGTTTCCTTGCCTGTAAAATTGAGATACATATTTATAAATGCCACTTTACAGGTTATTATTGAGATCTAATTTAATTACTCTGTGGTTAGTGCTGAAAACATTGCAATTACTCCGAAAATAGTTATTGCTAGAGCAATAATAAAAATAATAATAGAAGTAGTTGTTATTTTATAATTTTATTTATATTCACACTGGATAAAAGAAACTTCTTGCCATAATTCTTAAAAAAGGACATTAGAGAGAAAGAATCCTTGATGATAGAAAAGTTGAACACATAGTACCTCAAGAAGCTTTCATCAAAGCTGAGCCATTAGATCAGACAAAGAAAAACTTCCCATAACCTATGATATTCAGAGAAATTCCTCATTCACAAATAGAAAATCTAACTTTATAGAAACAGGAATATAAAGAGATATGCTTGCATAAAAAAGAAAAGACTAAATTACCCCAAATAATTCCATTTACAAAAAGAATAAAAGGATATATTTCCTGCTATTCATGTCCATTTGCAGAGCTATTTTATCCATTTTTCTTTAGTTAATGAAACATTTGCAATATTACATACTGCATGCAATGATCATTTTCATTGGCTATTTTCCAAGAGAAAACCTGTTAGATATAGAAATATTATTTATTTTCTTTAAATGAGTAAAATTAGTATAAAAATTATTAATAAAAGTTTCTAAAATGATAAAACTTGTGGATGACAGCTCATAAACAAGAAAAACTGTTACCAAGTCAAAATTTTAATTGTCAACATTGAACATCGTTCAAAGGTTTGACTAATAAAACCTTTCCTGCAGTATCTAGTGATTCCTCAGAGATGACAAGTATTGCTATTTGTCATCACTTAAAATCAAGGTTAATAAAAATCTTACTTCTCATACACCAATATGAGAAATGCTAGCATACACCAATAAGAGAAATGAAATGATCTCAGAGAATCAAATTATATAGTGTAAATTAATACACACATTCTCCATTTACTGAATATTTGTTACATGGTATTGCAATAATAAGTGCTTACATTCAAAGTAAGGAGCAGGAGGGAGGACCTTAATGTTTCATGACATTTTATAGTTTCTTTTCCTCCTCATCCCTTCTTTCCCCCTCCAAACACAGTTACCATTACTGAGTTTTATCCATTCAATGTTTAAAATATGTCACAGATCTATTTAGTTTTTCCCTATATCTACTAATACTGCCTTTGTCCAAGCCATCATTATTTCTCTCCTTCAATTTAAATTATTATGGTTTCTTCTTATCTGGCATCCCTCTTTTCACTATTGCTCGACTTCAACCCACTCCCTGTACAGTAATTACAGTAATCTTTCAAAAACACAATATACTTTATTTTGTTTTACACAATCTGCAAGGCCTTTCATGATCTGTTTTTGTCGACCTCTTCAGTGCATGCTACTTTCTCCTTTGCTCATGTAAGTGTCTTAGACCACTTTCTTATATTCTTTAGGTCTCACTCAAATACCACTTCTTCTGAAAGGCCTTCTTTGAACATTCTTTTGAAGGTACATTACCTCTGCTGTCTAGTTAGAATCTCACATTACCTTGTGTTGATTTCTCCACTATACTTGTCACATTCTATATCACCTTATATATCTGTTTACTTATTCATTGTCTATAATCCCCCTCTAGCACTCTATTCTCTGAAACATAAGGTTTGTGAAGATGGGAGCACATATTTTCTTTCTGTCCGCTACTGTATTTCCACCTCCCCAAACAATAACATCATATAGGAGGCATTCAGTAAATATTTGTTTCATAAACCAGTAAATATTTTAAAACTATCTTTGCTATATAAAATCAGGTTATGGCCCAGAAATAGACAGTCATTACTTATCCAATTATTTCATGGGACAGGTCTTTCTCTAATGTGTTCAGTTAGTCTGGTCTTGCTAGAAGTGTGTAATTGCTTGAGATGCTATGATTTAAAAAAGAGTATATTTTTATTTTATATCTTTAGGAGCTTGCAGTCATCAATGGACAGCACTAAAATAGAAAATTTTGAAGATATATAAAAATAGATTTATTATATTGACCCAAACTAAATAAATCATAAAAATAGCAGAAGTCACTTAAAATACTGATTGTTGGATACAGAGTGATTAGTCATATAATAAGGTATTATATCAAGGTTTTTGAGACAAACTATAAGTATTAGACTAGCTGTTAACATCACAAGTTAAGATTTCATTTTCTGGTTAACTGAGACCTAACCTGATAATCTATGTTTATTTTAAACCTTACTAATTGAGTTCTTTAATAAGATGTATAAATTCATTTTCTAGCCCACATAAACAAAATCTAGTGAGCATAATAAAGCCTATCACTGGTGATTTGAAATGCTTCAATACTTTAGTGTACTTAAGTACCAGTTGCTGTAATCTTTATCTCATATTAAAAAAAAAATGACTGTGGTCATTATGATGGAAAGCAAGAGAACATGGTCATTATCAGTTTTTGTCCATGTTCAAGAACCTGTACTAGATGCACATATACCTTATCTCGTCTAGTTTTCACAGTACTTCTGGGAAATATGTATGATTTTTCTCAATTTGAGGAAAATGATTTGTAGATTGTTGATTTACAAGATCACATTACCAGTTAGTTGCAAAGCCAGAATTCCAACTATCAATTTTTACTCAAATATCTATATCCTTTTTGCTGTTTCACATCGCTTTTCCCTCTGAAATCATTGCAAGACAGTAAAGAAAACTCAAGTATGGGCCTCATCAGTAGATTGAAAAAGAGAAAGCCGTAACAATGTAAAGGGTATCTGATCCTAAACCAGGGGAAGTGAGGACCAGATGGAGGCCAAAACTTCACCTGCACATAGATTTCTTATGTACCTAATCCTAACTTGTACTTCACATCTTTAAAATAAAATGAAGTATTAAAAATCAATAGGAAAAAAAAAGAAAAAGAGAAAGCCAAGCAGCGAATATTTTTCTACATTTATCAGAGTTGGCATAGGAACTGGAAGCTCAGAAGATACATCGATAAAGAGAAAATTATGAAAAGAAGAAAAAATAAAAAAATAACTGTATAATACTGAGCATATAGTCTGAGCCATGTGATATAAAAAAAAAACATTTCAAGGAATTGTGAATGTTACAGAATAAGATTTGGAGAGACTTAAAAACTGTTTTTAAACATTTGAGGAGATATTTCATGGAAGAAGTCCATCTGATTTTTAAGACAACAAGAGATGAACTAGATTAATTAGTGGACAACGCAAAGCAATGAACAAAGACAAGAATAATTTTCAAAGGATTCATTAAAAAGGAGATGGTGAGTTTCCCTTTACTGGTGATTAGGCAGAGGATGGGTGATAATGTGGCCATTGTATTGTGGTGGAGATTGAAACATCAAATGAGTGTTTGGAGTAGATGGCTTTTCAAGTCAATTATGATGTAAATATCCTCTGATTATATAATAGTTTAGCATTGAAAATTGTCTAGGAAACAGGGTTAAATGTATACTGATCTAAATTTGAGGCAGTGACAGAGATACTCAGAAGAGGTAGCAAATTTCAGTTCATCCTTGTGAGTTTAAGTTAACCTTTAAAGTTTCCAATTTGTTATTACTACCCCCACTAAACTTCTGTCTTCTTTCTCCTGCTGACTTCACGTTCCAGCATCAGAAATGGAAGCAGGAAAAGCTGTTTAACCAGCTTCCACAGTTGCATAAGAAAATATTCATCTTATATATTAATTAAGCATATATACATGATATCATTTTTATATTCTATATAATCTGCTTTCTGTTCAAAATTTGAATGATATAATTGGAACAATTTCAATTAATTAAAAGTTCTTGTTTCTTTTCTTCTGAATAATTTATGATGTACCCTGCATTAATTATAAGGAGTATTATTTGGTAGGACATATATAAAATGCACATTTTAATGAGTTCTTTATAGTGAGGTTCAAAGCTAAGAGGTTATAATGCATTACTGCGTGTACAATAAAAGGAGACATTACAGATGAAGTCAGGGTAATGTACTTACTTTCATTGTTTATTACTGAAGAGCAGATATTTATTTACTTTGTATTTTATAAGATTTTTCTGGTACACACAATTCACTTCCTAAAACATCAATGAGCACATGACTCAAATTATGAAATTGACTCTAATCTAGATACACGCAAGTGATAACCTTATTTGACAAGTTTCTTCTAAAATAATAACAAAAAATTTATTTGATTACAAGAGGCATATTTAGAGTTATTGCTGGTTGTGTATGTTGGTGGTTCAGCAGAACGAGTTGCCTTTTAGCTATCAAAATGCAAACAACACATAGGTGCACATATGTGTGTGTACACTCACACACACACAAACACACACCTTAAAATGCAAGTTCCTAACATCAGGTCTTTCTAACTAGTTAAAGCAGATTTGAGCATTCTGGAAATCCTGGATCATTTTATCTTCTTCTTTACCTTAATCCTAATAAAAGATAGAGCATCACTGTCCTTGTCCCATGCCAAATGATACAACTTTTTTCTCACCAACAGACTAACATGTTCGCAAGTCCAAACTGTGATGTGTCATCTTGACACAGGTGATAGAAGAGGCAACATAATTAATTGTTGTGGAGTTATCCAAGAAATTGGATTTTCTCAGTGAAGTCAATCAGAGTTTCTTCAACAGGGTACTTATTGAGCAAAGGCTATGGAGACATTTCAGTGATGACTATGAAAATAAAGTTTGATAGACAGGAGATTTAGTTTTGTGTTTCATTTCTTTACATCTGCTGTATTATTATATTATTCTCTTTCATATTTCATTTGACTTTCCCTATAGATATGTTCATTATGCGCACTTTCTTGTTTTGTTTTTTTTTGTGAGTTGGAGTCTCACTCTGTCGCCCAGACTGGAGTGCAGTGGCTGCTCC
>NW_007248768.1:141599-214533 GCF_000164805.1 Carlito syrichta
TTGAGTAAATTGTAATAGGGAATCGAGCTGCATGAGTCAGTGTCCAGAGCCCGAGTCAAAGTACAAAGAGAAGTTTATTGAGCTGAGAGCCAGCTGGAGGACACTTACCCTTGAGACACAAAGTCCCAGGCAAGGGCCCCGCTGCTCAGCGGGGTTGGGTTTAAGTACAATTTGATTTGGGTGGGGGGGTTCTTTTACAGCTGCAGTTGGCTAAACCACACATTCTTGTTTGGCCTTGCTTTTGCTTAGCCTTTAAAGAGATGGTTTGTTTTACAAAGAATGTTTTATCTTGTAACAGACTATGGAAATTGCCTGAAGCTGTTTACAGAAGCAAGAACTTGCCATTAGAGCATTTTACTTGTGAAATTGTTGTAATCCTTTTTTTTTTTTTTAAGTTGGACTCTCACTCTGTCACCCAGACTGGAGTGCAGTGGCCGCTCCCGGCCACCGCGGCCTCGACCTGCTGGGCTCCGGCGATCTTTCCGCCTCAGCCTTCCAAGTAGCTGGAATTACAGGCATGTGCTACCACACCCGGCTGATTTTTGGATTTATTGTAGAGATGAGGTCTCGCTGCCCAGGCGGGACTTGAACCCGCAGGCTCAGGCAATACACTCACCTCAGCCTCCCAAAGGCGCGGGATTACAGGCTGAGCCACCAAGCCCGGCTCATTGTGCTCACTTTCTTGCAACTTATGACCCTTTCTGTGAACCATTTATCTTCATAAAACTTTCCAGATCTTTCATTTTAATAATAGTTAAGGTGGGCTATATTAAGATTAACTCTTCTCTTCTGTACTGTCAGTAGGGTCACAGTACAATAACTATAATAGATGAACTGATTTTGTTGTTTTGCATATGTTAATTGCTTTATTACTCAGAATTGGTAACTGAATCTCTGCAGAATTTCTCCCTAGGTTTACTAAACTTCTCATCAGTTTATTTGTCTCCCATCTTGTTTAATCATTTGTAAGCCAACATGTCTCAGATGTACAGATTTATATTCTATTGGCATTATGTCCCCACAGGGTGATTGTTGAATAGTGAATAAGACAAACATTTTAAAAAATGTATCCTTTTTAATGTCCTCTCTACTTTTGGTCTTTAATGTGGCTATTCACTCACTTGATTCTTATTGGTACAAGGCTTTAAATTGTTTGTGAGCTAACCCTAGAAAGAGTGCTCCATAGCTCATTGCTGAATATCACTACAGTCACCATTGAAGTACTCCTGTTGGTAAGCTATGCACTAACGTCAGCACCTAGTTGACCTGTCAAGGCACTTTTGAAATTCTTTTTCTGGTATGACCACCAGAGCTGTTGCCCTTGATATCCTGAATGTCATCAAAATGTCTTTCTTTCAAGATTTCCTTTAACTTCAGGTAAATAAAAAAGCTATTTGAGGCCAAATCAGGTTAGTAGGCAGGGTGTTTCAATACAATTATTTGTTTATTGGCAATTCCCTGACAGACAGTACTGCATGAGCTGATGCATTGCTGTGATGCAAGAGCTCCTTCAGGACCATTTTGCACACACTTTCCCCAGTCAAATTTTTCAGTCAAGATTTTCCTAACTATTTCTCTATCAATGTTTATTCAGTGTACTATCCTTTTCACAGTCAGATGACAATTTTGACACACAATTTGGTGAATATTTGCAATGTTTTTATCAGTTCTGCTCATTACTGGTTATCCTGACCTCATTTCATCAGTGATGCTTTCTTTCCCCTCAGAAAAACGTTTAAACCATTTGTACATTGCCATTTTCTTCATGACATTATCCCCATAAACTTAGACTAATATGTCCCTGATTTTACTTTGACTCTTGCCAGGTTTAACAAATTTTATGGCTGCTCATTGCTCTAATTCAAACTATAACATTCTTGTGATGGCACACAAATTCACTTAACAACAATAATGAACGCCACTCAGCAAGAAACTGTGATATGTCAACACAAACACAGCTGTGAGACTCTGATATATCAAGGTTATGAAACCTTACTGAGTTGTTTGCACAATGCTGCAAATTGTAAGCACGTGGTAGCAAGTTCAGGAACTTAATTGTCAGATTTCATGTCCTGATTTTCCTGGAATATCTACACATTCAATGTGTAATGTGATAATCTCTGTTAAATTTCTGAACTGTAGAAATACATCTTGGTCATATTTGGCTCTCAATGGCTTTATGGTATGTACCTTGTATAAGGTATTTGTGAATATTGAAGGGAACTGACTTAAAATGAACTGAGAGTTTCAAGGCTAAATGGTTATATATCCCTCTTGCTTTCATTTAACCTGATTGCTCTTTCTTTCATCACTAAATGTAGTGTATCATATCATGGTAGCTCATGTCATAAGATGCTTAGCACAATAATTTTATATAAGATGGTGAGTATTCTTGGATAAGTCTATATATATGAGAAAAAAATGATAAAGTAAAAGGAGTCCAGGGAGCGTCATTTTCAACCTAGCAGTATCATCTCATTCCTCCCTTCTTTTCTGCTTCAGGTACTTTCTCATCAATTGAACTTTTATTTTCTCACGCTGGTTCCTCCCAGGAATATCAAATTTGTTTTAGAAAAAAATGATGAAGCAATGCCTGGCTAACCCACATTCTTAAGTTTTTCAACCACCTCTGTGGCACTAATTATGGTGTTTGCAGTAGATGCTATTGAGAATTATTAAGACTGTTACATTCATAATTTCTGTACTTAATTAAAACGGAAGTGACCAATTAGTATGTTTAATTAATAACAATTACCAACTGGATATTGCATTTTGAATGTATATATTGCTTCATATATTTCAAAGAATTTTCACAATAATTTTCTCATTTGAACTTCACAACTCTTCTTAGAGAAAGGTTCAGAAAATGTTATCTTCTCCAGTCTTTAGATAAATAGATTGATACACAGATAGGTTTAATAGCCTTCTCAGAGTCACATGGCAACTTCTATCAGGAACAGAAGCCTAGAACTCATATATTTGACATATAAATTAGTCTACTTCTATCACATAACACTAAAGTTAGTAATTTATCATGGTGTTTCTTGTTTTATGGCAAAAATATATACATACTTTAAAAATTTGACATATTTATTTACACAGATGCAATTTGACTACACTATAGTGCCAAAGTTTCAGTTGAGGAATAAGTGTCGTTGGGTATAATGGCACATAAGCATATTTGAGAGAAAATGGAAAAGTGAGTTTGCAGTGAATATAAGTAAATGAAACAATCTTCTGGAACATAACACTATAAATTACTAAAAATCTTAAAATTTCTGTTGTTTTACTTTTTTAATAACCAGACAAAAAACTTTATTATTTAATATGACAAGACTAGATGACAAAGTTTAGAGACAAAAAAATCAAAGTGTTATTAAGAAGATGAAGTCTAAGGTTGAAGTTAGGGAATAACATCAATATGCTTATATTCACATATACCATATGTGATGGCATCTTTGAACTTCAAAGGGCTTATTTAGACACTGGCCTTCATTTTCTTTTTAACATCATGCCTGAAGTATTACAAATAAGGATAATAACCTCATTTCTAAAATGGAGAATGAATAATGCGAACATGACAGTAAATGACATAAAAGTCATTAGATTCAAATCTCAAAAATGCAAATAACCTCACAAAAATTAATATGTACTTGTGATAGTATGTCAGTGTGAGTATATGTGTATATACATTTCAATTTTGTTAATGCCAAAAGTATAAAACTATAATGAACTGATTGTTTGTATTTCCTGAAATGTATGTGTTAAAACTCTAATCCCAATGTATTACGAGGTGGGACTTTTGGGAGATGATTAGGTCATGAGGGAGAAGTTCTCATGAATGGAATTGATACTCAAAAAAGAGACCTTTGAGAGCAATTACTGCTATCTGAGACTACAACAAGATGTCAATATTCTGTAATTCAGAAGAGGACTCTCATTAGATACTAAATGTGCTGGCGCCTTGCTTTTTGATTTTCTACTTTTCATGACTCTGAGAAACAAATATTTGTTATTCAAGAAGTTCAGTATGCAGCATTTTTCTTATAGTAGTCCGAATGGACTAAGGCAATGCCATAATCCAGGAAAAACAACAACATGTGATTATTGAATCTCATCCTTATGAGAGGAAAATAATTTACCTTATATATTTATCAGATGCAGATAGTAAGATCTATAACATCATCTTTAGCTATGACAAGCAAATTTTTTTTTGATGTGAAGATTTGTTCACTACACTTGAACTGGGGATGATAGAAAAAACTGTCTTAGAGTTATTATGATTTCTAATAAAGAATTTCTAGAAGAAAAAACCCTTAATATAATTGTTATTCTCAAGGGCTTTCATTACTTCTACAAAAAGTAATTTTATATTCCATAATAACTAAACAAAAATCTTTGTGCTAATATCATATTCTTATTGACTGATAAAATTTTCCTCAATGCTCTGCTTAAAATAAATGCAATAAGCTTACTTTAGAAGGGTTTTAGGCCCTATCTCCACGCTTTGATTCTGAACAAAAGAAGTAATGGTACTACTTTGCTTAATTAATATATCCTTATATGTAAGAAAAAGAGAATAGACTGATGCTTTTTATCCCACCGATTTGCAGAAAATAATAACATTTGCATTGTAAGATCAGTGTGTTTCTTTAAGCTTTGATTTATGGAGATCTTCATGGAATAAAATTGATTTTGACCTGAACACTGTTTACACATGCCTTAAGTGGAAGTAGTTTTTTTTCAGTAACAGGGCCTACACTTTGTATTTGCTATGAATTCTTACTGCTTCATAAATATTACTGGATTCAAAGCAGAAGTTCTTTTTAAAATCTTGCTGAATTGAAATGAATACACACGAAGGTATAAAAACCAGCTGAGTTAAAATGGGAATTGAGTGTATTCTCTGAGTTTATCTTAGTTTAGTGAAACATCTGTTGTCTATTTTCAGGTTGACTTATTTATAATATATATTATAATCCGCAGTGTGAGACTTAAGGTTTCTTCTCACAATTTGTTGACTTTCATGGCTTCAACTATTTTGTAAATACCGATAACCATATGCACTTTTGGCAGAAGACACTGCAGTAATAAGAATAATAGCTAACTGCTACTTAGTGCTTAATATATGCTGACCATTGTAAAACCATAATAACCTCCCAAATAGTGTGGATGAATGGTTTAATAATCTCATTTGTTTCTCCATTATACAAAAAGAAAACTAAGGCACAGTGAGGTTAAGTAACTGAAGCACACTGAGCTCAAAATCACAGAGCTGAAAAATGTGGTGGAGCCAGGATGAAAAGACCATTGATTAGCGGAAGGGTGTGGTGTTCTTAACCACTACACTTGATCACTTTTACTTAGGTCTCTAGGCTGATTTAATAAAAGGATGCAATAATTATAAAGTGAAAAATAGGATAAAATCATGGAAAGAATGGAGCTTCTGGAATATCGAACTATTGTTCAGCCTGTTTCACTACCTAAAATTTTATATGTAAGACAAGATATGAGTCCATCCAGCTGTATCCCACATTACTTTCATGATGGCATGTCTCTGTACAAAAAACTCACAATTCACTATAAAAATAAGTCCACAAACTAACCTCAGTCTGGCTTTCAAATCTGATTATAATCTAGTTTATTTGCTTGTCTATCTATTGTTTTGTTTAACATAAAAGAATTAAACATTCTAGTCAACATCTTCATTTTTTCCCCATACATAAGAGTTGCTATGCCTTTTCTCATGCCATTCTCTCTCTACCTAGAAGGTTGCCTCAAGGAATTTTCCTCCAGAAAAATCCCAGCTACCTATCCACGTCCCTGAAACATCAACACCTCTTTAACATGAAATGGCTTTGTTCCTTTAAAATAAGCATCAAGCTGGGCTTGGTGGCTCAGCCTGTAATCCCGTGCCTTTGGGAGGCTGAGGTGAGTGGATTGCCTGAGCCCGCGGGTTCGAGACCCTCCTGGGCAGTGAGACCTCATCTCTACAATAAATAAAAAAATCAGCCGGGTGTGGTAGCGCATGCCTGTAATTCCGGCTACTTGGAAGACTGAGGCGGAAGGATTGCTGGAGCCCAGCAGGTCGAGGCTACGGTTGCCGGGAGTGGCCACTGCACTCCAGTCTGGGTGACAGAGTGAGACTCCAACTCAAAAAATGAATTAATTAATTAATTAAATAAGCATCAATTTCATTTTAAAAAATGAATTTGTCTAATTTTGAATGGTTTTGCCTAAACATTCTTCTCTAAAAACATCTTCTGTCTCTTTTTTTTAATTTAAACTTAATTTTCTAATTGGAGGTATATGTGAAGATATATGATATAGATGAATTGTGTAATCATGTAGTTTTGGCTTATGATGAGCTGCTTCTCAGCCCCCATGTGGTAAAGCATGATACCAAAGGGGTGGTTTTGTAGCCTTTATTGTCCCTCTTCCCTTCCTCCACTCTTTAGCTGTGTCCAGTTTATGTTGTTTCTATCCTTGTATCTGTGTATCCCCAGTGATTGGTTATCATTTATGAATGATAAAATGCTTTATTTAGTTTTCTGTTTCTGTGCTAAATCACTTAGAATAATGACCTCCATCTACATCCCTGTTGATGTAAAAGACATGATTTTATTTTTATGGCTGCATAGTATTCCATGGTATATAAGTACAGATAGAGAAGGCAGGTTAGACTAGGAAACGTTTAAGGCTGTAGAAATGCTCCAAGCTCATTGATGCCTGTAGCAGCTGGTGGAGAACTATGAGTGCCAGTGGACAGCCTAGCTGTAGAAAACTTCACACCTACCTATTAGACTCCTACAGCACTCTAGTCTGACAATCCAGGATATTTGCAGTTGAAAACTGATCACCAAGGCAAGGACTTGCTTCAAACTCCCAGAGCATGTGAATCAATACCCAGGGTTGGCCTATGATAACCATGAACCTCATAGTAATATTATTAATATACAATTATCCCAAGAGAACCTCCCACTACCATAATTCACCTGACACTATGACAGTAACAGTGTAACCCTTATGAGACCTGAAACTCTCCTGCACAAATGAGGGATGAGTAACAGCAACCCACCCTTAAGACTACTCATTTCTAGGAATAACTCAGTCCTTAGTATCCCTAAGAATAAAAGTTATAGTCCAGCAGTATTTGGATGTAGAAGCAGCAGTTTTCTTTAGGCTTGTTTGTCCATGCTCCTCTCTTGAGAGTACTTTTCTTTACTTAATAAAGCTACTTGTTTATTCTGCTAATCTGTGTGTCTTTTTGTGAAATTATTCCAAACATGAACACAATAATCCATTGTTGATCCATCTGACACCTAGAGAAATATCTCTTCTGGTTACATGTACCACATTTTGTAAACTGTCTATTGTTGATGGATACTTCAGTTGGTTCCATGTTTTTGCTATTGTAAATAGTGCTGCAATAAACATAAAAGTGCAGGTCTCTCTCCTTATTCATGCTAACTTATAGATAGGGATGAGATTTGGGTTCTTCTATATTTCCTGTATACTTTTGTGTACTTTTATAACATCTTTTTGTAATACTACACTCTTAGCAAGTGTTAAATAAACAAAAGCTGTTGGGTCAGCTGCACTGCAACAACAAGTTACCAGTCAGCAAAAGCACTCCCTGTAGAGTGAATCTGACTGGCACTACCACTGTTGACAACTAGTATAGAAACATACTGGTGCCTCTCTTGCCAAGCAAGGCAGAAAGTTGGGACTCAGAAACCAAAGCACCCCAAAAAAAGTCTCTTTGTACACACAGACACCAGAAAGCAATGGCAAGTGCAGAAATCCAGGTGCCCTATCCCCCACCATGTACCAGACTAGTACAAGGAACTGAAGTCCCTCCCAGTGAAGGAGTAAGGTGAGCAATTCAAAGATGACACAATTCACCCCCTTCCAGTCATTGGTAATGTGCATCAGGGGTTGAAAACTGATTTGATTAGTTTAGCAGTGACAGAATCTGCAATTATAGAAACCTGCCCACAGAGTGGAGAAAGCAGCAGGAGTGAATGCTTCTCCTTCTCTCACTAAGTGATGCAATTATAGAGAAGGAAAAGAGACCTGTCACAAATGAGGACAAAAATCAATGGAAAAACACAGGAAAATTTCAGCCTCCTAAAGAGACAGTGACTAAAAAAATAGCCTTCAGAGCACAAACAATGGAAACACCCAGAACAATTTGTCCCAGAAGATAGCTGCAGAAATCAAATATTAGATAGTAAAAATGAACAGGAACCAAGAGAAACAGGAAGCAAAATTAAGTAAAATTGCACAGGAAGTAAAAGCAGAGTTGGCCAATTTGAAGAAAAAAAAAAACCCATTCTAAAATAATGGAAATAAAGATGTCAGTCCTTGAGAGAAATAAACTATCAAGCATAAGGAGCAGAATCAACCAAACAGCGGAAAGAATCTCACTGCTTGAAGTTCAAAACATGTAATTAACCCATGTGCTAAAGATGTAGACAAAAAAGCCCAAAAAGAAAGACCAAAGCATCTAAGAGATGTGGAACTATGTCAAGAAGCAAAATCTATGCCTGACTGGTATTCCTGAAGTAGAATGGGAAACAGAGGAAACCATGGAGAAAGTATTTCAGGTAGACACCCAGAAAATATTCCTTATCTTGCCAGAGACACATTATTTAAGCACAAGAGATTCATAGAACCACTGAAAGGTATCACATAAGAAGACTAGCCCCTAGATACATATTAATCCACCTCCACAAGGTAAGGATGAAGTAAAAAAATCTTAAAGGCAGTGAGAAATTTAGGTCATACTACCTACTTGGGAAGATCCATCACCACAGAAACACTACAAGCCAGAAGAGACTGGAGTCCAATTTTCAATGTCCTTTTTTTTTTTTTTTTTTTTAATTTGAAGAAGTGAGGCACAATTCAGGGTTAGGTATACAAATGTTCATTATGCAGGTATCCTTGTTAATGAGGTGTGCCTCTCCCTCTCCTGGCAGTTTCTCCCAACTGACAATCACAATCCCCACCCCTGGCAGTTTCCTATTACTGCCAATTGCTTTCTTATAGTGTCATGAAAATTATTCAAGGTTCACTTTTGAGTGAGAACAAATGGTACTCTGTTCTCGGTTTCTGAGATAAATCACTGGGTATGATAGACTCTAAATCGACCCAAGTTGCTGCAAAGTCCATATGTTTGTCCTCCTTTATTGCTGCATAATATTCCACTGTGTGTATGTACCATATTTTTAAAATCCAGTTCAGTTTTGATGGGCAGCATTGTTGAGTCCATGTTTTTGTTTTTGTGAATAGAGCTAAAACAAACATGTGTGTGCATGTCTCTTTCTGGCAGAATGACTTGAGTTTCTCTGGGTATATTCCCAATAGGGGGATTGCTGGATCATATGGAAGATCAATTTCTAGTGTTTCCAAAATTGCCACACTGTCTTCCAAAGAGTCCACACTAGTTTGCATCCCCATCAGCAGTGTAGAAGCATTCCTTTTTCTTTGCATTCTTGTCAATATCTGCTGTTGTTTGTTTTATTAATGATGGCCGTTCTTACTGGGGTTAGGTGATAACTCAATGTGGTTTTGATTTACATTTCTCTGAAATTAGTGAGGCTGAGCACTTTTTCATGTGTCTGTTGGCTGCCCATATAACTTCTTTTGAGAAGTGTCTATTCATGTCTTTTGCCCACTTTTTAACATGGCTGTTTATTTTATTTTTTCCTTTTGACCCATTTGAGTTCCTTGTAGATCCTAGATATTAGGCCTTTGTCAGATATACAGCTGGCAAATATTTTTTTCCCACTCTGTGGACTGTCTCCCCATTCTCTTGATGGTTTATTTTGCTTTGCAGAAGCTTGTCAGTTTGATGAGGGCCCACTTGTCTATCTTATCCCTTATGGTATGGGCACTTGGGATTTTTTCAGGAATTGCTTGCCAGTTGCAATAAGATAAGGAATTTCAACCAATAATTTCCTACCTCATCAAGCTAAGTTTCATTATTGTCAGAGAATTAAAATCCTTAACAGACACACAATCCCTAAAAGAATATGCCACCTCTAGATCAGCCCTTCAGGAGATGACTAAGAAGGTCTTGAACCCCTCCTCCACACATACACATGAACTGTCATGCCCATCAAATAATATGGGCAAACACTGAGTCAACACAGCATGTAGAGCACCCACAAAAACTGAGAAACATGCATATATAAATACAAAAGTTAAAAGGAAACAAAGCAACCCACTAAGAGTCCCATGTCAGGAATAAACTCTCACATTTCAATAATCAACCTTAACATGAATTGACTAAAGGTATCACTGAGAAGACATACAGTGGCAAATTGGATAAAAAAGCATAATACAACAATCTACTGCCTCCAGGAAACTCATCTCACTGCAAGGACACCCACAGTCTCAAAGCTGAAGGCTGGAAAATGCTATTTCAGTGTATGAGAAACAGAAGAAGGAAGAGTAGCTATTCTGATATCAGACAAAACAGTCATCAAGCCATCAAATGTTAAAAATGACACAGAAGGACACCACATAATAATAAAAGTCTAAATGCACCAGAAAGAAATATCTATTCTAAACATACATGCAACCAACACAGAAGCACAAGATTTTAAAATAGAATTACTAAGTATCTTAAAAGAGGACATTGCTGTCACACAATTATAGTTGTAGACCTTGATCATTGAGGAGAAAAACCAATAAGGAGATCTGGAACTTCAACTCAGTACTCAGTCAAATGGACTTAATAGACATCTACAGAACAATTGACCTTACAATTACAGAGTATGCATTCTACTCATCAGTACATGGAACATACTCCAAGATTGATAAAATTCTTGGATATAAATCAAACATTAACAAATGCCAAAAAATTGAAATATATCAAGTATCTTCTCAGATCACAGTGGAATAAAACTAAATATCACCCCATGCATGATCACCCCAAAAGACACAAAGTTATGGACACTAACAACATGCTGCTGAATAGCATTTAGGTTAACACAGAAATCAAGACAGCAATAAAACGATTTAGGGTAACTTGTAACTTGTATCTATGCAAGCTGCAATCCCAGGTTGCAATCCTCAACCTTTACCCAAATAAACTCTTTTCTCACATCAAGAGGAAAAAAAAAAATCTTAGAAACAAACAAAAACAAAAACAGATCTTCTCAGAGTCTCTGGGATGCCATGAAATCTTTGTTGAGAAGAAAACCCATAACATAACATGTACACATCAAGAAAACAGAAAGATCACAGGTAAACAGTATAACATCACACCCAAGGAATCTGGAAAGGCAGGATCACCAAAATCTTAACAACATCAGTGGAAGAATCCCGATCATCATGGTAAAAAAGAAAAAGAAAACAATTGCAGGACATAGAAGACAAAAATATCATAGAAAAGATCAGCAAGACCAAAAGCTGGTTCTTTGAAAGGATAAATAAGAGTGATGGACCACTGACCAGACTGACTTTAAAAAAAGAAGGAAAGGTAAAGTTCAAATAAACACACCTAGATATGCAAAAGGCAAAATCATAACTGACCCCTCCAAAATTCCAAGATTATTAGAGATTATAATATGTAAATAAACTTGAAAAACAAAAGTAAATGGAACAATTCCTGACATCACACAACTTCCCAAGGTTGAAACAAGAAAAAGCTGAAACTCTAAATACACCAATAATAATCCAGGAAATCAACTCAATTATAAAAAATGTCCTCACCAGTAAAAGCCCTGTACCACGTGACTTCTTATCTGAATCCTGTAAGATATTCAAGGAGGAGCTGATACCAATCTTATCAAAAGTATTCCAGGCAATTGAGAAAGACAGAACGTTCCCCAAATCACTTTAGATGACCAAACCTGGCAAATACCCAACAAGGAAAGATGATTACAGGCAAATCTCATTGATGAACATAGAAGTGAAAATTCTCAACATCATTCTAGCAAATTACATCCAGAAACACATGTCAGGGATCATCCACCATGATCAGGTGGGCTTCATTACTGGGATGCAGGACTGGTTCAACATTCACAAGACTATAAACATAATTTAGCACATCAACATATGTAAATACAAGAATCACATGATTATATCAGTAGATGCAAAAAAATTTACAAAATCCAACATCTCTTCTTGATTAAAACTCTTGCACAGCTAGGCATAAAAAAAATTCCAAAACAGTAAGAGCCATTTATGATACATTTGTAGCCAACATTTTGCTCAATGGGAAGAAGTTGGAAGCACTCCCACTGAGAACAGGAGCAACACAAGGATGCCCACCCTCACCTCTCCTGTTCAACATAGCACTGGGAGTATTATCCAAAGCAATCAGGCAAGATCAAGAAATTGGGGGTGTCCAAATAGGAAAATAGGAGTTTAAGCTATCCCTCTTTATGAGCAATGATTCTATACCCTGAAAACACAAGGGAGTCTGTCAAAAGACTCCTCACATTGATAAATGACTTTAGTAAAGTTTTGGGGTAAAAAATGAACTGTAAAAGATGTTGCATTTCTATAAATCAACAAAAAAAGGCAGAGAAACCCCAAAAACCTCAATTCTATTCACAATAGCCACAAAATATGAAACACCTTGACCTAACTAGAGAAGTGAAAGACCTTAACAATGAAAATTACAAAATACTGCTCAAATGAATCAAAAATGACACAAATGGAAAAACATTCCTTTCTCATTGGTTGGAAGAATTGGTACTGTCAAGAAGTACATCCTACCAAAGGCAATCTACAGATTCAATGCAGTACCCATCAAATAACCAGCATCATTCTTCTCAAACCTGGAAACAACAATTCAGAAATTCATATGGAAACAAAGATGAACGTGAATAACCAAAACAATCCTCAGTCAAAGGAACAAAGCTGGAGGTATCACCTTTCTACACTTTCCTTTTTCTTTTTTGAGTTGTAGTCTCACCCTGTCACCCAGATCAACAATTCTTCCACCTCAGCCTTTCAAGTAGCTGGAACTACAGGCCCGTGCTACCATGCCCAGCTAATTTTCGATTTATTGCAGAGATGAGGCCTCACCAAATTGCCCGGGTGGGTCTCAAACCAGTAGGCTCAGGCAATCCACTCGCCTCGGCCTCCCAAAGTGCTGGGATTACAGGCTGAGCCACCAAGCCCGGCCACATTTCTAGACTTTAAACTTTAATACAAGGCTACAATAACTAAAAGAAATCTGGTGTTGGTACACGAATAGACACTTAGACAAATGAAACAGAACGGTAATCCCAGAAGCAAAAACACAGTCTCTCAATCAGCTCATCTTTGACAAAGCCAACAATAACAATCACTGGGAAAATAACAGCATTGTTTCAAATGGTGCTGGGAAAATTGGCTGACCATTTACAGAAGAATGAAACTGATCCCTTCTTATTATCATATACAAATATTAACTCAAAATGAATCAAAGTCCTAAATGTAAAGCCTCAATCTATAAGAATCCAAGAAGAAAACAGGAAACATCCTTATTCACATAGGAGTAGGCAAGGAATTATTAAGTTCCTAAAAGAGAATGCCATAAAAGCTAAGATAGACAAGGAGGAGAAAGGGAGAACACAAAGGATCTCATCAAATTGAAAAGCTGTTGCACAACAAAAGAAACCATCAGGAGAGTAAGGAGACAACACATAAGACAGGAGGAAATATTTGCAAATTATGCATCTGACAAAGGCCTACAATCTAAAATCTACAAAGAACTCAAGGGGAGTGAAAACAAAAAGAAAAATTACTTAATTAAAAAGTGGGCAAGAGACATAAGCAGACACTTCTCAAGAGAAGGCATACAAGCAGCATCCAACAGATGCATGAAAAAATGTTCAGTCTCACTAATCGTCAGAGAAAAGAAAATCAAAACTGCAATGAGATACCACCTAATTCCAGTAAGGATAGAGATCATTAATAAGTCAAAAAACAACAGATACTGGCACAGGTGCAATTAAAAGTTAGTGGGATTGCAAACTAGTTTAACCTCTATGGAAAGAAGTGTGGCGATTCCTAAAAGAACTAAAAATTGACTTTTCATATGACCCAGCAATCACTTTCCTGGGAATATACCTGGAGGAACATAAATCATTCTCCAAAAAAGACACCTGCACACACAAGTTTATTGCTACACTATTCCAATAACAAAAATATGGAACCAATCATATTGTCCATTGACAGTGGACTGGATAAAGAAAATGTGGTACATATACATGATGGAGTATTAAGCAGCTATAAAGAGGAATCAAATCACGGATGTCACAGCCAATTGGATGGAGTTGGAGACCATCATACTAAGTGATTTATCACAGACACAAATAACTGAATACTGCATGCTCTCACTCATAAGTTGGCTCTCAACAATAATCACATGAAAACAAGGGCAAGATTGATGGTTGCTGGGCATTGCCAGGAGTTGGAGATGAGCAGAATGGGAGACATGTGACAACACAAAGGGTACCAAGTCCACTACCAGGGGAAGACAGACCAATTGGAAGCCCAAACTTCACCTGCATGCAGCCTACCTATGTAGTTAATCCTCACATGTACCCAATATCTCTAATAAAATAAAATATAATAAAAATAAAAGTAAAACAAAACAAAAAAGTGCGGTTGAACTAAATTACCAGGTTATATTAAGATGCTCTGTCTTCGACCTCAGATAATTATATCATTTACCCAAACCACAGATATAGCAACAATTGCTAGGTTTAATATTAATTGGCAGTACTGTTAGTGTAAATTGTTAAATGATAATTAGTGCTTAATCATTGTATATTTGAATTGAACTGATGTTAATACTGAAGATTTTATTGTTTGCCATGTTTATTGTTTATTGTTATTTTTGAGGAGAATTTTATTCTAAAATATAAACTTTGACATATTAAAATTTTAGAGCTTATTTGAGCAGATAGGGATTCAAGTGGAGCACATTTAACTAGGAGTATCTGGGGAACTGCTGGAGATGGTTGAAGAAAAAACTTTTATAGGGTAAGTGCAGAGGCAGAGTGAATAAATTATCGGTTAAAATTTATGCAATTGCCTTATTTAGACTATCCTGATGGGAAGTTCCATCAAATATAATTACTATCTACTTGGCCACCTGTGATTGACTGAACTTAAGTTTTGTTTCCTTTTAAATTAGCTGCTTACAGGAAATGCATGAGTGTTAAGTTTTGTTTGCTTATATAGAAATTCAGTGTATTAGAATCACCTAAATCTAATGACCTCTCCCATATAATTATTTTAACATATGAAATTACTCAACTTATTTGTGGTTTTAAAATTATGTTTGCAGAATCGCCATACTGCTTTCCACAGAGGTTGCACTAGTTTGCACCTCCACCAGCAGTGTAGAAGTATTCCTAAAAGCTCTAAATATCAACCTCCCATATGACCCTGCAATCCCCCTACTGGAAATATACCCTGAAGTACTCAAATCACTCTATCAAAAAGATACCTGCACACGAATGTTTATCGCAGTATTGTTCACAATAGTAAGAACTTGGAAGCAACCATGCTGCCCATCAAAAGAGGACTGGATTAAAAAATGTGGTACATATACTCGATGGAATACTATGCAGCCATAAAAAAGAATAAAACCATGAATTTCGCAGCAACCTGGGTGGAACTAGAGTCTATAATACTGAATGACCTCTCACAGAAACAAAGATTTGAGTATCACATGTTCTCACTCATATAGTGGGCCTTGATCACCCAACATATTACCATAAGAAAATGACTGATAGCGGTGAGAAACTATGGGGGAGAGGAAGGAAGGGAGATGGGATTAATGGTAGTGAACATCTGTCTGGGGACGGGGAGACACCTTTTATCAACAAGGGTGCCTGAACGAAGCATATTTGTATACTTAACCCTTAACTATACCCCACAATATCATAATAAAAAATATCAATTATTAAAAAAATTTTAAAATTTTAAAAATAAAAACAAACAAAAAAAAAATTAGGTTTGCCTTATACAAACATCCCTTATTTCAGAGTCTTAGAATAAAATGAAAAGCTAATTATATAAAATGCATTTTAATTATTTGAAGAATAACATATATGAGCCTAATCTTAAAAGGCCATTATTAATTTAACTTCTTCCATCAATACCTACTCATGTGTGACCTCAATTTTTCTTATTTAGTAACTCTTTACATATGCTGCATTTGGAATAAGCTAATACATAATTGTGTTACTCTGATTCATAAAAAAATTGACATAAAAGTGATACTAAAAATAAACTGGAAGAAGGAGGAAAGTGGGGAGAGGAAGTTTCATCTATATTCAACTTTTATATCCAATTGTCTTTGGTTCCAATATTAAATGGTTTAATATAATCTTAAAATAGCTAAAAGTTCAGTGATAAATTGCCCAAATAAAATTCATTTCGGCCTGTTATTTTATTTTTTTATGTTCAGCTTCTCTCAGTAGACCTGTCCTGTGAAATATATATCCTTCTTCTGTAAAGTACTCATTTGTCCATGCTAGAGTAACCAAAAAACATACAGAGATGAAAATTGTCGTTAAAGCTTTCTCTGTCAGACCATCACATTCTATTTAACAACAATTCTTGTGTGATAGGAGGAAATCAGGAAAACCAGAGTTGACAGGAAAAAAAAGAGAGGCATCAGAATTATTCCTACTTGGCAAGTCAGGTTACTACATGATGGGCATTGTGGTACTTTAGGCCTATCAACGTTATCTTGTATAAGTTGTGAAATATAAAATTTAGAATTAGTAGTTTCATTTTACAGATAGATGAAATAGGGGCCAAGGGAAAACTTCCCCTTTGCACTCTGAAATTTCACTCAAAAATCAACTGTTGCAAGGCATATTAATAGGAGAAATGCATTTAAATTAGAGTGCACAGAATACAGATGATTGTACAAAGAGTGATTGTCCAATATCCCAGTGGGGTGTGCAGATGATCATATACGTTACTTCTTAGAATAAATGGGGATTGGGAAGTACAGATGATTTGGGAAGGTAGTAAATGATTTGGGGGGAGGGAATTCAATGGGCTTGTAAAATATACAATGGCCTAGGACGATGTCTGTTGGGCCTGAAGAGCAGACAATGGTTTGTTTGTGACAAAAATCTGTCTGTGTTGATAGGCTTCAGTCTTCAGTCTTCATTCCTGTGATAGGAGTTCAGTTAATGAAAACTCAGGAAGGGACCAGAGGTAATTGTTTTCTTCTTTGGCAGGCTGGGATTTTAGGCAGATAGGGAACTTCAGAAAACAACATCCTGTTCTTTGGGAGACACAGAGATTTGATAAAAAAAAAAAAAAAAAAAGATGGGCAGGAGGTGGGAAATACCAGAGAGATTTTGAAGCTTCTGCTTCGGTTCAGTATGTCAAAGTGCCAAATTTTGATGTACCAGCTTCTGAGTCCCAATACTGAATAAGACTGAAATAGTTATGGAATGTACCAAAGGTTACATAACCAATTAATTACGAAGTCAAGACAATAACTATCTAAACTTCTAGCTGTGTTCTCATTGGACTATGCCACAATCACACAAACTGAAGTATCTTACAGGAATGCATTGATGACTCTTTTTTTTCTTTTTGTGTGAATATTGTGCAGCTGTTGTAGTGGAATCTTTAATCAGGAATGCTTTGTGCCTACATAATTAAATTTAATGTAAACCATGTTTCCTACTGTGATGTGCTAGGAATTCGTTTCCATACAATTTCCCAGCCCTCCTGTACCTACAAAAAACAATGTGTCTCAGGATTTATTAGTTTATCTAGGTAGTGGCATGTACTAGTTATGGAAGGTAAAATGTGGGCAGTGATGGATGTTACTTCCAGATTGGGTAGCTAAAAATCTGCATGATTTTTCTCTCTCTTCTTCTCTCCCTCCCTCTCCTTTCCTCCCTCCCTCCCTCCCTCTCTCTCTTACCCTTGACATAGGCAGAACGACTAAATAGAAGGACTCTGAATCTCTGAATCACTGCTTGGTGTAAGGCATGCAAGAGAAAGAACAGCCAGGAACATCTGCTTTCTCACAAGCCTCTGAGAATTTGGCATGTTTTATTTCTATGGTGAAAATTACCTAAATACATTAGACTTTTTTGTCCCAGTCCCTATGATTGAGGAGACATGCATTAACAATATAAATACAGCGGTCACTGACTACTGAAAAGCACTCTTTTATACAAGATAAATATTATCCTTTCCAATGATGAATGTAATCAGTGACTAAAGTAGTGTAAATATTAAATTATGCACATCGCCCTTTTCTTTTTGCCTTGAAATCATACCTACAGTGTTTTCTCAAAAGAAAACATGTTTTTCTTCAGTTAGAAATATAATTTTCTGCAGCTATAGGTGCTTCTGCCACAGTTACTCTTGTCTTGACACCATAGTCTGCAAGAGTGAATTCCAATTACAGGATTTTAATAAGCATGGAATAGGCCACAGAAGTACCCCAGCAGCTAATAGTGTTATTGAAATGTAGTTATAAACACTTACTGTATTTGCACATGCTAAAACCCCTGCCCAAAAGTCTTAATCCTTAAGTTGTCTTGGTAGCCACCAACATGTTTTTCAAAACTTTGCTCGAATAGTAGCAATGCCTGGAAATAAACAAAGTTTTCTTAAAACTATTACATTTCTTGGTGAGTAGCAAAAGTGAAGCTTTTGACTTTGAATACCATTCATTTACTGATTTTATGTGTGAGTTGACTCAACCCTGAAAAGCAAAGCAAAACAAAACAATAACAACTAAACACTTGAATATGTGAAGAACTCACTGCCAAACATCTGATTTCCTGACAAAATTTTCCAGCCATGCCCACCAAAGTTTTGCACATACAGATCTGAGGATGATTTGCATTTCAATTATTTAGGTAAGCTGTAAATGATTAACTGTATATGAAAACATTTCTCATATTCTTTTCATATAATTCACTCATCTCTTTAAGGGTTGTTTTAAAATAAAAATATTCTGAAATTCTAATGATATGTGTCCAAATAATATTATGGGTTATTAACCATTTTAAAAATCTATACAAAGAATGCCACTGATTCACCAGTTTTTAATTTGGAGTTTGTCTTAGAATCACATGGATCGATATTTAATAATCAGTTGCTCCCACTTGAGCCTTCTCATAATCTATTCAATTCCATGCTATTCAATTCATTGACAATGTTTTAACATCTGGTCCTGTTCTTTCTTTATTCAATGCATTGTCATTCTCTATACTAGAAGTGTAGCACTGATCTCTTACACATTGTTTGTCTACTGGTTTTCACTGAACAACATTTTTCACATCCCCTTTATCTATTCATTCATTCTGCCCTAATTCAGGACCTTCACTCATGCTTGGTGTCTATTATAATATTCTTCGTTGCCTCTAATTTCCATTGGCTCTAAACCATTGCACTCTTCCCACACTGATATTCCTACATTTCAAAATTGATAATGTTATTTACCATCTCTAAGAGTGCCCATTGCTTTTTGAATCATATTTAAATTCCTCATGGTATTCAAAATTTCCATTCTCCCTCTCAACTTGCCTTTTCATCCTGGATTTGACTATCTTCTCCTCTCTTCCAAGATCTTTGGACTGTAATTATTTTACTCATACTGTTTACCCTTTCTGGAATAACCTCAACTTTATCTCTATCAAGGGCATATCTGTCTTTCAAAGATCAGTGCCAAATTTATGTAATCCTTTAAATCTTCTCCCTAGATTTTAATTGCTTTATTTTGTTGTCTCACACTATACTCTGTGTAAATTTTTATGATGTTACTGTTTATATTCTATTTTCTAATAATTAAAGATCAAGTCTACATTTGTTGCCTATGTCCCTGTATCTTCTTCAAGACTGCAAACAATTTGAGTGAAATAACCATTTTATGTTTTTGTCAATGTATCCTTAAAAATCATGTAGTCAACAAAACATATTTTTAAAATTGATTTTGTCGTTTAACACATAACTTAGATTCTATGTGGAATTTTAAGCCTAAGCAGCTACTAAAGCATGTATAATATAGAACAGTCATGCCAACTTGAGGGTCCAACTATCCTCATAACTAAACAGTCATTTAGTTGTTTGTCTTTGTGAATACCCACCAAGCACAAAAGTCTTTGTCTGGTCTAGCCCTCAAGGACTTGGGTGGCAAATTATTCACTGTGGTGGGTGCTGATTTTTTTTTACTTCTACAACTTAAAAGTCAGTAAGATCAGAAAAGAAAACATCACTAAGCCTAATGGTAATTCCAAAGTTTCTTTTTTTAAAATTGTTTATTAATGAACCTGAGAAGAACATGAACAATACAAAGAGTACTAAGAGAAGAATAGGAGATGCAAAGATTAAGTGTACTTAGAAACAGATGCCTTGTATTGAAAAGACTTTACTAACTAAATTTATAAAGTTTAACATTTTGACTTTTGTTCAATGTGTTCAGGATATTACCTTTTATCAAATGCAAGTAACATATTACATAAAACATAAGTTTTCTACAGAGTGCATATTAGCAAAAACTAGGGGAAAGAAAAATAACTTGAGAAGTGAAAATTTTAGCAGTTTTTAAAGGGCAAAAATGGCTACAATCAATTAATTGAACATTTATTTAACTGCCTCTAGGCACATGATATATTTGGGGTTCTACTGTTTGTTTGTTACAAAAAAGGTAAAAGGCATAATCTCTGACAAAAAGTAGCTCAAAATCAATTAAGTGTAAGTTATCTTTCAGAATACATTTATATGCAGATTTTTACTATGTGGTCTCTATCATGTTAATCTCCCAAATTTTAAAAATTCTCATTGACTAGTCTGTTTCTACATAAACCACAGATCCAATTCTGTCCCCATAAATGTAATTCCATACAGCAATATTTTGTTTTAGAATAGTGCAGTAATATAACAAATTTTTATTGAGGACTATGCATGCAAAGTGCCAGTCTCTGTACCACTTGATATGTGCAATACAGTTATACAATTGACATGGATCCCATTATTGAGCAGTTCAAAATCTGGTGAAAGAAACAGATAAATATACTGATAAAGGATGTATTCAGATCTACTATATTCTAGCTAGTGTGCTGATTTTTTTTACATAAGCAATCTGAAACTAAAACATTATGTGCGGTGTTGTACTGGCCAAGACCTATCCAAGAGTTACTGAATCGAGCTCACAGTCTCATGTCAAGCTTTGTATTTAGAAAAAAGCAGAAAAACCTTTATAGTAAGGACAGATTAACATTGTGGCCTATATGTACATAAAAGGTAAATGTCAGTGGACATTGGTAAAAAAATTCCTTAAATGATTTTATATTATGCTTAGATGTGAATTATATATGGATGTAAACTAACATGTTTAGATTTTCTCTGACTTACCAAAATGTATATCTGATTTTCAGGAACAGATCATTAATAGAGGGTATGCAGGTTGAAACAAGAAAACAATCTCTGTGTATCCCTTTAGATTCCACTTAAACTAGTTTATGTTATTAATGAATGAGAGGTAAGATTTGTTCTATAGACTTTGTCGCAGCCCCATTCTGCCCTCTACTAAGCTAACACTATTTGGCCAGAAAGAAGAAAACAAAACAAAACAAAAGAAAACTCAAGGATCAAAAAGACATTTTTATGTTTTCAAATGAGTATGCTTGTCTGTTTCTGATCAAATGCTGCTGAACAGGTATAGTAAGATAGAAGATAATATTATAAGTTGAGATTTTGACTAAGGAATTTAACATAGCCTTACTCATAATTCAAATTTTGCTATTTATTTTGTATAACCAATATTGTGAAAGTATTTGAAAGGTCAATTATGTATTAGTAGACAATAAACTAGAAGTCAGATTATCTAGATGTGACTTGGAGAAGGCATTGCATCTTTCTGGGCCTTGGTTTAATTCTATGTAAAATAAAAGACTTACATTTTTTCTAAGGTCTCATCAAGTTCTAAAAGGTGTTATCTCAATATTATGGATGATTTCATATGCACAAGGACACAGAAAAACATATGTAAATAACATTTAGAATACTGTTTAATCAGTTATTCAAGGACAAAATCTTTTTCTTTTTAAAAATTAGACACGGTTACCAATGTATCAAAACTTGAAGGCTGAAAATAAGTTGTCTACATTAAAATGTTCTATGATTTAGCTAATCTTTATTTTAATATAGGATTTGAAAGAAATCATAAGATTTCTGCCGTTTGAAACGAATATGTTAACACTTTCCAAAGAGCACTGAAACAAATTGTATTTTCTGTCACCATAGTCTGTAAGAGTAAATTCTAATTCACAGTGGTTTCTGTAATTTCCCTGATTTATGTTGATATAGACAGATTTATCTTTCTTCACTATTAACATTCTGGTTTCCAATCACTGTAGCATAACAACAGCCTCCTATGCTTAAGAGCACAATTATTAATTATGGGTCTGTATTAAGATACACAGTCCTATAGGGAAATATGTTACTATTGGACACCAGACCAAAGGTAAATGAGACTTTTCTGTACTATGATTACAACTCAATGTGAACTTATAAGAATTTCAAAATAAAAAGTTAAAAAAAATCTTCCAGGGAAAGTGAGGAGACTAGTTTTAGCCAAGTAAATTTAATAATCTGGTCACAGTAATTATATAAAACGAAAATAACAAATAGCAATATGAACATTTCTAAAATATAACTAAATATAAATGGAGCTTAAAAAGAGAAGCAAAGATAATCAAAAGCTATCTTTATATTTAACATAAATTGCTATTAAATTATTTTAGGAGTTAAGACAAGTAAAGCTAAAATACCTGTATCATTCTTATCAGGAGAACATTTTAGTAATTATTATAATAATGGGGACTAGTTTATTAAGGAAATGAAAGACTGAAGAAACTGGCTGCTGGCTGTTCCTCAATGACACTATCCCAACAGAATCACCCTATAGTAAAGAATAAAAAT
This sequence comes from Carlito syrichta, assembly GCF_000164805.1. Classification (NCBI taxonomy): domain Eukaryota; kingdom Metazoa; phylum Chordata; class Mammalia; order Primates; family Tarsiidae; genus Carlito; species Carlito syrichta. The sequence continues at coordinate 164,532 of NW_007248768.1, forward strand.
CAAAAAGTTCCAACAATATACATATCCCTTTCAATCAATTTTAGAATCTATTTTTAGCTATGAAAGACAGTCAAGAGTTAACAAACCATCACAGAAAGGATATAAAGTAAGTAAAAAAAGAAAAAAGTACACTATCAATAATAGCATGGAAAAATAAGAGATGCTATTTTATATGAGATAAAAAGGGTTACATATACATATTTGTGTATACACACAAAAGGACAGGTGGCGCACACACACACACACACACACATACATACGTATGAAAAAGAGAGAAAGAAAGAAAGGGTAAAGTTAAAGTACTCTTTTACATTGTAGAAAGAAAGAAAGGGAGGAGAGAAGAAAGAAATGAAAAAAAGAAAGAATAATGACATGTACCCCATATTTTAAAAATAAAATAAAGAGGAAAAAATAATAATGACAAATAAAATAGAAGTGACTATAATCAAATAGTTAATTTAAGAACATTTGGCAGACCTTAAGAACATGAAATAAATTAACTAGTCTGTCTGATTTTGCTTTGAACAAATTCCAGTTCTTTATTGTTTAAAAGTTTAAAACTCTTATTTTAAAATTCAGGGGGTTATATGCATATTTGTTACATGGACACATTGTGTAGCAGTGGAGACTGTTTTCCCTGGAGGGATCCCAGAGGGACTGGCTTTACCCAGGTACGGAGAATCCGTGGCTTACCACTAACTTGACAGATGAGTGGATGGACTGTCAGCAGAATCTCAAAAGGACCAATCCATGGTTGCAGTTGGTCTTTAGCCTGATGGGGTTTCCAGGTCTTGGTTCTATGGTTTCAAAGAGTAGAGGAGAATATCAATAAAGAACTGGAATCTGTTCAAAGCAAACTCAGACAGACTAGTTAATTTATTTCCTAATTTTTAAATATATGATCTAACTTCTGTTTTGAGGGAGGAAAACTCCTCAAGTGTCAGGGAGTCTGGCAGTGGAGAAATAGTCTCTTGTACATTTTGAAGGTGCCAACAGTCAACTCATTTCTGAGGGTTACTCTTATCCTCAGCAGGCAAAGGGCAAGACATTTTACTAGGTAAGATTTGTCTTATATCAAATTTTAGGAAGTGACTTCATTAACGTCTTTCAGTCTTCTAAAAAGTGGCACCATTGTCACACTGAAGAGTTTGTTGGAATCCATATTGAGGAATTATCTCTTTCGTTAGAACCTTTACACCTCAACACAACCTATACATGTCTGGTCAACTGTTGTATTTAGACCCCAAGAGGAAATTGGTGTAATGAGACATGTCTGACCTCCCATTCCATCATGACTGAGAATTCAGTTTTAAGGATTTTCTGGAGACCCTTGACCACAAATAGATGCATTCGGTGAACAGGGGGATTGGGACTTTATTTTTAGTTTGCTCCTTTTTGGTCAAGATATGCCAAAGGCAGAATTGATGACCAAGCATTTATTTTGTCCTGCTTCTTGGTGAGACCCATATGGCCAAGGGACTTAGAGTCAAGACATTAAATATTCTAGTCCAGACAGGAATTAGATATTCTATAATTATATATTCAATTATATACTCTAGTCCAGACAGGAATAGGAGTGATCAGTCATTCATTAACCCTTAAAACCCTTTAAGCAACATAAGAGCAAAAACCAAAAGCCAAAAATAAAGTTAATATTCCTGTCATCATAAGCCAGTTTCCCAGGGAATGCATCAGCAGCTTTAGCTGGAATACCTCCCTTGGAATTATAAGGGGAGTTAGGCAATTATCTTTCTAAGGGTAAACAGGTATTATCATATTGTTTTCCCAGTCCATCAGGTTGGCTGTTCTTAGGGATGACCTCTTGGGTGTCTGGATTATACATACCATCTGTGATTGTTCATTTGTGAGCTGGGGATCCTGTATCAACAAAAACGTTCTCTTCTATTCTGCAGCCTAGATATTGCTCCCAAATTGGTTGCTCTCACAGTGTATTTTAGTAAAAGTTCCTCAGGAGTCTAATAATACCAATGTTTTGTACTTTTCCCATATCAACTACCTATAGGAACACCACAAGTTTCAGAGGCACTTGGAATAATTTTCCCATTTGTGGGTAGCCTTGTGTCTAGTGATCTTAACCCAGACAGTCCCACATAAGAGCTTAGTCCAACCGAAGGCCTAACACAGCAGTCTCTTGCTTTTATTTCAGTTACTATAAATAACAATCACAAAGAACTGACTATTTAACGTTTTCCTTATCAGTTTTGACTTTCTTATTTATCTGTTGAATCACAAGCATTGAATCTATATCTAAAATTTATTAGTAATTTTTACCTGAATGCAACACAGTTGCATGTGTCATCACATTGCCACTAAGGAATGAAATGTTAATCTCATAAAAGCTGTACTATAGTTTTCTTCTGAAACATAATATTTCTCCAGTTCCCCATTCATACCAAAAACTAATAATTTTATCAATTGATTTGCAAAATAACCTTTAGTCTTATTATATTTGGCCTGATTGCAGAAAATGCAGCAAGAATTATTGTCTATATCAACTTGTTAAAATTGACTTTGCTTGAAATTTTTTATAAGGAATTTTGGAATCTACTTTTTAAAAACCTCAAGGCCAAACCAATGATTCACCATTGGACTGTCATTGAATTATCTGTACATATTTATCTCATTTTTAGGTCCCAGCATACTTAGAGGTTCCTGGGTCTGTTAAAAAAAGACATTGTTTTAATTCAACACAGGTTAGAAGCTCTGGAAAGGATCTGCATAATCCTTCTACAGGACTTTCACCAGTTTGAAAGTCAACCTTAGGAACTCATAAGCCATTAAGTCAAAGACGTGGTAAAATAACCAGCATCTCCCATTGTGTCCTGTTACAAAAGAAAACAGGTTCTTATTGAACTCATGTAAATAATCATATTACCATAAATTAAGAATATTCACAAATAGTTTCAAAATCCTGGAGAAATCAGATACAGAGAGAAAAGTATACTTTAAATTTTGCTGAGAAGAACATATTCTACATAATTGCTAAATGCTGAAAATGGCTCACAAAGAAAAAAGTTGTCTTGACTTAGAAAAACAAAACCAAAAAACCCCAGCTAAGGTTCAAAAATCACAAAAAATATTTCAATCTTCTATTTGTTCAACCCATGTAATTAATTCCCGTTTTGCTCAATCTTGGGTCAGTAGTTTTCATAAATACATCAGCTATTTAAGGAGAGTTTTGAAAGTTTTCTCTGTAGCCCAAAGCCACAATCTCCAAAGTTATCAGAAACCTGCATTCAAAGGTTATATTCCTGACTCCCCTAAAGAAGAAAGTCTGGACTGCAGCTGACAATAATTTTTTTTAAAGAAAAATCAAATTAAAAGAGTAATTGTGAATGACAAAAGTCTAGGACAGCCATGGTTAAAGACACAATTGTCAAGGAAATTGGATTAGTTCTGTGGCATACAATAATTTAACATGACAATAGTAATAATCGCTAAAAATATATACTAAGACATATCAGTATTTTAGGAATCTCATACCATTTTGGAACACACATCACATATCAGTATCACATTTAAATATAGCCCAAAGAGATTTAAATACAATTTCATATTTAACAATGCCTTCTGTATGATTTTTTACATAACAAATAAACTTAATATATCTATTTTGAACTCCAGGGAACCCAATATCAAAAACAAATTTAGTGTGAGGTCAAAAGGACCAAATTTGAAACTTGAAATGCCAATTTTGAAAGATTTGTCAAATATCAAAGATTTAAAATACCCAATAACAAAATAGGGTCATAGATCATTATAAAAGTCATAATTCAAAGATTTCAAAAAAATTAAAAACTTTTACTCTCTGATAGAGAAGAAACTCAGCTTTCCCAAAAATAAGACCTAATGAATACAGCATGAAGGCAAAAATTTCTGTCTTTCTTCTTTTTTTCCTTGTAATTTATTCAAAAAGGTAAAAAAAAAGTCCTTTATTACTTTTATTAATATTGTACACAAGTTTTATCCAGAGGATAAAATAAAGTTTATCTTTGTATAGTATATTCTTAATGTTGAAGTTATTTTTAGTAAACCTTATAAACAAATCTGTCTAATTTTAATCAATTTGACCATAAGTTAAGGTGTCATAAATCTTGTATAACCTCTTATAATTTTCTATTAAAAAACAGATCAATGCTCTAATAAAAACCCCGTTATTTCTACAAAAGGAACTAGAAACTGGCTTTGTATCAGTGTGCATTTTGATATTAATGCTTAGTTTATAGACAGACTGATCTAATTTTATCTTTTATAACCGCTTGTACCCACCTCTTTTGAGATAGTCCCTGAGCCTAGTAAAATTTACAAATCTTCATTTCTAGATCACATTTTGATTGTTGCCTTCCCATAGGTTTGAAGATGAGTCTTGACTGATGTGATTTAACAAGAGTCAGTGTCTTTTCAGACCCAGGAACCTAAGCCCTATAACTTAACAGGAAAAGTATTAATTAATAGGACATTTATTAAATATGTTAAAAGGCTCAGAACATTCAATTAAAACAGAATCACAGGTCATTTAAAAATAATAGTCATTCATTTAAACAAATTGATAATTTAAAAAAATTAAAAGCAATTCAGAATGTTACATGGATGAAAATAACTAAATTATTTTATATCTCAGTTTTCCTAAACAATCATAAACCTAATGATGATGACATCAAAAGTATCTCGATAAAAGGCAAAATCTGATCTTAGGCCATTTACCAAGAGGCAAACAAAGACTTTCTGCAGTGTGATTGCTTCTTCTTATGGGAAGACCATTTAGTTAACTGAAAAGTCAAACCTTATGAAAAGAATACTTGAATTATTTAGTCACAAAGAGAGTATATCCAGGGTCATGAATGAAACAAGAAACTAGAAGACTAATACCTTGAACAGGGGCATAAAAGGTTCTTAGTAACAGTATGAGAAGTTTTTCAGTTATACTGAAAAATTTAGATATATTTTTTTAAAAAAGCCAAGAGTAAAAAATCAAATTATACGGAAGGGAACCGTTGTTTTTCTAAACTTTTAAGGTAAACATTTCAGCATCAGGCCACAACAGCAGTTAAAAATGGAGGGAAAGATTATAGGAATCAAGGAAAAAGTTGAAAGAGTAAGGTATTTCAGAACTTTTTAGGGGAGAAAAAGTTGAGAGCAGCAAGACACAACAAAGTTACACTTTTGAGATATGGATCTGAGAAATTTCAAAAATAATTATGGAATCAAAACTAAGACCTTCTTCACAAGATCCTTTCTCAAACAAAATCATTCTCCTTTGACCTTCCTTACCAAAAATACATGCTCATATCCATAACTTTTTCACTTCTTTCCCCCTACTTACTGGTTCCTCTTTTCCTTGTTTCATAAATAATTTTTCTAAGTTCATACTTTCCATCAAACTTTACACAACTTCTGAATTAGACAAAATTATTTTTTTCTCAATAAGGACACATCTTCTTTGACAAATTTTATATACAAAATTGTATATTAATTAGAATTCTTATTCTTAGTTACCTTAAATTTTAGTAATAAAAGTCTAGGAATCAAGAAATACTGAACTGTCTATTGGATTTGAGTGCTTTATGGGTGAGAACATACTTAAAGTTTTAAAAAAATGTTTCCTCATAATAATTTTTCTTACTTTGTAATAACCCAGACATCTATAGAGCATCTAAGATGATTAAATAATTTCAAGATTTTAAATTACACAAAAAGTTCACTGACAGCAATTATTCCATTTGTACTTCTTCCACTTGTAGCGGTTTATCTAGTTTACTTATGAAAACTGAGATATTATAAAAAGCTAGTCATTATATCATTGCTACTCATTTTTATAACCTGTGTGTATTAGGAGTTTACCTGGGCACCATAAAGTTACATGCATGGATATTTTCACCAATATCACAAAAGATTCAACTGTTTTTATTAAACAAGTCTCATTCTTCAAAAGTCACATGAACAAAGACCATTTTGTTCTTGGTTGGATTCCAGTCGTATAACATTTTGTACCAAATGTTTACACCTTAAAATAATCTAGTAGGCACAAATATAAAACCCAGACAAAGATGTATGTTAAGAATTCTGAAAGCATTTCTATTTTTATTTTACTAATAATTTAAAAGTCAACTTGTTTAATTAAGATTTACTTAAGTCATGTGAACTTGAAAAATACTTGGACTTATCTACCTAATTTATATGTATTCTTTTATTTATAAGCTTATTTAATATGCTGTAGACACAACATGTAATAAATGTACATACACATGCATATACCTAAACATGTATACACACACATTAAACAAAGATCTAATGGTTTTTACATAAGAACTTTAGCCATAACAATACAAAAAATGAACATGTTCAAAGGGCTAAATTTTGTTTGCCCCAGTAGGTAATCCAGTAAAGGCCATGAAACAAAGTTTTGGATAAAGTAGTTTCCAAAGTAGTTTGATTTTTAAAGCCCAAACCTTCTTAGCTTCTAAAGAACACAGGAACCAAGCAACACCGCAGAAGACCATCACATACTATCCAGACCTGACCCTGCATAGAATAGCAGCAAAAAAGCTTGGATACATAGAAATTCATCCTGCTTTTCTATTCAACAGCAAAATGAATCCAATTGTAAAACAGTACTACAATTTAAAGACTCATAAAGAGTTCAGACTCCAACATGACCAGACTTCAAAGAATGCTGGGGCCAAACAGTATTACAGAGAATGTCAGTTTCCTTTGTTCTATTGACTCATACCTATATTAAGATCATTTTTGAGGAATGCATCCAAGTGGGCTGCATTTTGGAATTAAATTCTGATTTCCTATGACTATATAGATTCACATACATAGACAAAAAATTATCAAAATATTATCTACTGCAGTAGTCACCAACAAGCCTTGAGAGGGTCCAAACTGAAACACTCAGAGTGCTTTCTCTGTTAGTCATCTGGTCTTGTTTAGCCTTCAAAGGGAAACTCCTTTGGAATTTCCTAAATTGAGAGAAGCAAATTCCGCTGACCGGTGCGTGCACGCGCGCACACACACACACACACACACACACACACACACACACACACAATTACTAACAAGGTCCCAATGAGTGTCCAAACTGAAACAATCCAGTCAGGGTGCTTCCCTTTCTCAATTGGTCACCTTCCTCTCCAACGCACCATAATCTGTTACCTAAAAACCAGGGATTCCATGGGAGTGCTGTTGCTTATCCCCCAGAAAGTCAAACACTGATACAATTATTGCCAGGAAATAAAACTTCTTAATTGGTTGATATCAACCAAAGAGAATGGGAGTTCAACCTCAAATCTGTGTACCCAACTGATTGAAATTGGGGACTTATTTAGTGGGGGAAGAAACGAAATACAGCAATTAGAGAGTGAGGGTCTGGTGTCTAATTTTATGGATACAATGTTTTGGTGAGTTTCAGTCCTTTGACTGAAGGTCATTCTTATGAGGAAGAAATTCAGATAAGGCAAATATACGTTTTAAGTAGTGGAGGGTCAATTTCTATGTTTATTCAATAAAAAAACAAATATTACTTATATGGAAAAATTGGGCTGGTTTCAGTTTCAGCCAGATATAGAGAGTAAATTAAGTTAAGTAATGACTATTACTTCATGATAGAACTGCAAATAGAACACTGATTGATAAGGGAGCTAATAGCTGCTCCTCACTTCTAAATATTAGTCCCAAATTATTTTTAACCAGTTATATATGCCTAGGTATAATTGTAAGATATAATAATAATACCACAAGTACTAACAGTAAATATTCTGTGTAGTTATAGTTCATTTCCTTCCAATATAAAACATTATTTTAAACACCAAATTTGTTTTATATACTGTGCAAAGATATTTGCATAATTAAACCACCTTTAATTTTATTTAAATTCTCTTCAATGTTATTTTTTCTCTTTTAAAGATAGTTTGAAGAATTAAAATCAAATTACTAAGGCTCACTTCAACTCACCACTGTCACCATATTCGTATACACACATACACACACAAACACACATATGCATACTCACTTTACACATCTTTCTGATCTAGGAAAAGAAAACTGTTTTTACTTTTTTTCTGTTTTCTATAACTTATTTTTTTCATTCCCAAATTGAATCATTTTTTTTATTTTCTAGTCTCTTAAACTTTAAAATGTGTTTTAAAACCTGTATCTCTTTCAATATCTCAGGGTGACACCAAATTGTGTGACACATCACGTTGTATTATGCTGTGTCAATAATGAACACAATGTAACTGAAGTAACTGGACATGACACATCATAGCCTTGGTTTGCTGGTCTAGGAAATTCAATGTAGGCATCTGAAGTGGAAAAGAAGAAAGAGGTAGTCAATCAAAGTATAATGACTAATTTCATAAGATTGCATTTTATCCTATTCCTTTATAACAGAGGAGAGCCAGAGTTACCAAACAGGGCTGCCTCAGTTATTGGAAGTGTATAGAAATCAACATTTTGTCCCATCAAGATCTGTGCATAGATTCTATTGCTCCATGCAGCTTTAATATTCATTTTATAGAAAAGCATTTTTTAGCTGACTTTCATCCTTACTCTGTTGAGTGGTGGTATAACACTTTGCAAAAATAGAGTTACAAACACTTTTGGAAATATTCCTCTATGTACACGCCCTCAAGAACCAATCCTAATGAAAACTGCAATTTGGTCAGCTGACTCCAGAAAACACATCTCTAAAATATATTTCTATTATTCAAAGAGCATAGTAACCTTATGGAACCCACAGGAAACTTAAGGTCTCAGAAAATTTTGAAAGACCAGACTTTCCTCTGCTACTAAGCCATGAAAATTCATCACTGTGATCATTTTGCAGCTACATTGTTTCAGGTGTCAAAGACATCTCTTAGATGGTTCTTTCAATCTGAAATTACATGAAGTTTTAGAATCACTCACTTAAAGCCACATGGGGATTTTATCATTTATATGTAACATACGTGGTTTTATGCACAATATTTTTGTCACTTAGTTTAAAATTTCAGCCAAAAAACGAATTTGTCCTCTTGTTTAGCCGATGCAGCATTGAATTTGATATATTTTGTATTTCCCCTAGGTGTTTTTAACTATTTAAGATAACACAGAGGTACCTGTTATTATCTTCACCAATCTGTTAGGGTGTAAGACCCTAGGTTTAGGATCCAGTGCACTGCTTCTTTCCCTTAGCCTATTGATGTAACTGTTTTGATTGCAAGGGTAGGAGCCACCAAAATTTAGTACTATACATATGACTTTTTGTATTGTGTATTAATACAATTCATTAGTAATTCACAGTGAATTAAATAAGTAATAAAACATTAGCATCACATACTATTCTTCAGACTTTAGGAATAAAATGGTAAAATTACATTCTTTTATAAATTGTTTCTTGGAAAGCTACAACCAAGTAAAAAACAATATGGACCTCAGGACAAATATTCAACTACTCAACTCTGTGAAATGAAGAAAAAAAGAGAGAACAGAAAAATGGTAACAGTGATTATACAGAAAATGTGAAAATACTACTCTAAAAATCACCACTTTGCTAACTTAGATTTCCATAGAATCTTGCAATGAAATACATCCCTGACATATAAAATGACATGTTTATACATTCCTTTGATAGAAACAACAAGATAAAAAGATCATAAACAAGCTGACTTGCTAGCGAGCATCTTATTCAACAATTTTGTGTAGTAATACATCAGGTCCTTAAAGGGTATCATCCAGAGAAACAGTATGGTCCCAGGGACATACCACTGACATGAGCATTAGGAGATTTGAGTCCTTGCTCTGCTGCAAAGGAGTTGGACTTGATTATCATTAAGATGTTTCTAAGATACATGATTCTGTGGAAATCATGTATCTTAAAACATTAGGATGTACGAACAGTATTAAATATATCTTAAAATTTTGGATTGCTTAGAATAATTGACTAGAAACAAACCAAGTTCCACATACAGAATGAGAACAAGGCATTTTGAATTTAAGATTTTTTTATTTGAAATATTTGCATTTACATCATTAAATATCTTGAGGAAAGGACACAAGTCTAGACACAAAATTCATTTATGCTTCATATCCATCTTATACACATAGCCTGAAGGTAGTTTTATGTAATATTTTTAATAATTTTGTGAATGAAACAAAGTTTTGACTGCAACCCATAGCATGAGGTCAAGTGTGGAAATTTTCACTTGTGGTCTCATATTTTCATTCACAAAGTTCCAAATTTTGAAGCTTTTTGGATATCAAATTTTTCTGATTATGGATGTTCAACCTTTATAAACTAGGTAGCCTAATACAAGTTTCATAAATCCTTTGAGTTCCAGTTTCCACAGTTATAAGAATAGAATAAAAACAAAGAGTTTTGTGATGTTTCAGTTATGTGGTATTAGTTAAATACTCAGTACAAAGCTTGACTCAGAAGAAGTATTTGAAAAATTAAAGAAATGTATTTACCCACATAGTGCTTATGAAGCCTGAGCTATGAATCCCTGCATGATCATGGTTTTACTTTCATAACTACTATGCACACAGTGCTACCCTAGAGTTAAGTTCTCAATAAATATTTAATGAATCAGTCAGTGAGTATTAAAATCATTAGTTATTCTCTGACTCCACCATTATTTCCTACCAGATTTCAAAAACTGATTGGAATAACTTGGGTTTAATCTCTCTTTAAAATTTAGTAGCTGGCTATGTGACCATGGGTAAGCTACTTAACTTTGCTAAGCTTCATCTTTTTACATCTAGAAAATGAGAAAAAGTAGTAGTATCTCCTTCATAAGACTTTTGTTCTGATTCAATGCCATAATGCAAGAGTGATGCCCAGTACAGTGGCTAATCATAGAAAGCATAAAAAAATTGGTCCTAGATCAAGAGAGAATTATGCTGATAAAAATAATAGCTAATGGTGTTGGACTGTGCATCAGTAAAATGTATGCAAAACAGTATATTTAAAACTGAAAACTCTTGATATTTACAACCTTAATAATAAAAATGGATAATGAAAAAAAGTGAATTTAAATTTCACCTCTGCCAATAGTCATCCTTTCTAAATGCATCTAAGTGCTCTGATAAAAATCAACCTTCAGGGTAAAAAAGAAAGTGAAAGCATTTTTACTTTATTTTAACCTTATCTATGAAGGTTATCATTTTTTTGTTCTAATTCATTTGGTTAACAACTGAAAAGAAAGAGAATTCTTCACAATGCTACTTCAATATATTCTTTGCTTCTAATTAATTTCTTTTCACTTGTGCTTGTACCCATAACAAAAATTCCTCCCCTTGGGACTCTTGACTAGAAGTCATTTTGTAAGCAGAACTGTTTTCTCTAAACTTTCAATATGACAGAAACATTTTATTGGCTATATATATATATATTTCCTCTGGGGGGAAAATAAAATTTATAGAAATTGAATAAACCTGCATATAGAGAGTTAAGTAACCTGAGCATGGTGGCTTGTACTTGTAATCTCAGCTAATTGAAAGGTGGAGGTGGGAGGATTGCATGAAATTAGGGGTTTAAGACCAGCCTAAATAACATAGTAAGACACCAGAATTTACAACAATTTTAAAAATTAGCTGGGTGTGGTGATACTTGCCTGTAGTATGAACTACTTAGTGAAATGTCTATCTGCAAAACCTATAATAGCCTGCTAAAATAGCTTGCTTGACATGAGTAAGTAACTCCATTTTACAAACAGATCATCCATCTTAGCCTAGAGATAATTCCCTTATGTAACTTTCTCATAATCATACCACACACTCACATTCCTCTGCCACTTGGTGACTGGAAACTCCCTAGTTGTGCAAACTCTGTAACCATCCGTGTCCCTTACTAATCATATGGTTTGCCAAGAAATATCCTAGTATATTCAAAACTGAAAGATCTTGATATTTACATCCTTAATAATATAATTGACCAGTAAAAATGGATAATGAAAAAAAGTGAATTTAAATTTCACCTCTGCCAATAGTCATCCTTTCTAAATGCATCTAAGTGCTCTGATAAAAATCAACCTTCAGGGTAAAAAAGAAAGTGAAAGCATTTTTACTTTATTTTAACCTTATCTATGAAGGTTATCAATCAAACTGTACATCTTATGTAATGGTTACCTTTAAAAAAACCCACTATTAGCCGTGCTCGGTGGCTCAGACTGTAATCCGCGCCTTTGGGAGGCTGAGGTGAGTGGATTGCCTGGGCCCGCGGGTTTGAGACCCGCCTGGGCAGCAAGACCTCATCTCTACAATAAATTAAAAAAAAATCAGCCGGGCATGGTAGCGCATGCCTGTAATTCCGGCTACTTGGAAGCCTGAGGCGGAAGGATCGCAAGAGCCCAGCAAGTTGAGGCTGCAGTGGCCGGGAGCAGCCACTGCACTCCAGTCTGGGCGACAGAGTGAGACTCCAACTCAAAACAAAAACCAAACAAACAAAAAAACCCCACTATTCACTCTGTTCAAGGCGAGAGTTACTTGGGACACTAGTCCACTCTCAGTCGCCAGGGTCAATAAAGAACTCATAATCTAACCTTCCCTGTGTGTTGGTGTTGTTTCTTGCAATCCAGCTATAACATTAGAAGGCTGAGGCAGGAAGATAGTTTGAGGCTTGAGTCTAAGAGTTTGAGTCTGTTGTGAGCTATGATCATACCACTGCACTCTAGCCTGGGCAAAAGTATAAGACTCTCTCTATAAAAATAAAAAAAGAGAGTTAATTTAAAAGTTTATTTTTTCATTAGGTAAAAATTATAGATATGTTGGTCAGAAACAAGTTGCAAGCAAGATGAAGGGCAGCTGAAATTCAATTAATTATGGTATAACCTGGGCCATGGCATGACTAAATTCTCAAAGACAAAATAGGTTATTGAAGTTATGAACTGTTAAAGAAGAGTGAATAAGTCTATACTGCTGTTGGTAGTAAAGACAAGGACACCATAATGGTAAACTAGACCAGTGATAGTATAAAAATAACTGTAATAACTTCAGGAAATCATTCAATATAATATACATTGGCATGTTTGTAAGAAAAATAAATGAGCCTTTAAATAGACAAAAAGCATTTGTTGAATTTCAATGTCCATTTATGAAAAGAAAAAAAATAGCAACCAAATAATAACACTTTTAATGCAAAAAATACGTACAAAATCAAAAGTAAACAAAATGGTTGAAATATTAAGTATTGTTTATTTTTCTATATTCACATTAATAGTTATTGAACACTGAAGATATTCCACAGTTTACTGACTTCAATATCTAGACAAGGGTGCTTGTTATCACCATTTTTTTCAGCATTGCATTGAATATATGTCATTAATGTCATGGGAAAAACACTTACAGAAATTGAAAGGATAACATGATTCTGTAATGGATAACTCAAAATAATTTATGGATAAATTATGAAATTAAGTAAAAGTTCTGCTAAGTGGTTGTTTACAAATATCTTTATACAAAATCAAATTGCATTTGTATATATAAAAAACTAACAGGAAGAAAATGTAATTTAAAAATATATTTGCAATTTTACCTAAATATAAATTACACTTAATAAAAAATATTTCTTTATGGTGACATTTTAAAACTTTATTGGAAGAGATTAAAAAAAACTTAAATGAATGAAAATGTTATTGACTGAAATGTGTCACCACAAAATTATGTTAAAGTTCTATTCTTTAACAATACTGTATTTGGAGATAAAGCCATCAAGAAGACAATTAAAGTTAAAAGAGGTCACAAGGGTGAGGTCCTAATCCCATCAAACGTATGTGCTTATAAGAAGAGCAAGATATACCAGAAATCTCTCTCTGCACACGCAGAAGAAATACCTTGTGAGAACACAATGAGAAGGTAGATACCTATAAGTCAAGAAGAGGAGCTTTACCAGGAAGAAACTTTGATAGCCCCTTGATCTTGTAGTTCTAGCTTCCAAACCATGAGACAATACGTTTTTTTTTTACTATTTAAGCTATACAATCTGTAGTATTTTGATATGGCAGAACTAGGAGACCAAAATAGTTGAAATATAGCATGTTTATAGATTAGAAGACTGCAAATCATGAAAACAGTATCTCCTGAAAATGATCAATATTTTTAATCTTTCCTTCAATATTTCTCAAATGCATACTGAGTCCCTATTATACACTAAGCATTATTTTAGACCTACAAGATACAGTAATAAGAAAAACAGAAAAAAAATCACTGCCCTGATGAAGTTTATATTCTCGTTTTAAAGATTAAAGTCAATCATTTTAGAATATATAATCAAGATTTGAAAACTTTTAGATTCAATGCAATTCTAATAAAAAATATTACCAGTTTTTTTTGTTGGAGCAACTTAACAACATGATTTTAAAATTCAGATTCAGGAAAAATATCCAAAAAACACGGTAGGAAGATTTACCTGGAAAGGCTTCAAACATTATTATAAAACTATGTTAAATAAGTGCATTAAGTCAGTGCTGATGATACAGAAAAACAGATAAACTGAACAAAATAGGAAATTCACAAACAAAAGCAATATATAAATATAAATTTGATGCATAATGAACTAGCAATATTAGTAAGATTAGATAGACATTTAAATATATTGTTAGAACAAGTTGATCACATGTTTAAAAATTACATTGAACCAATAATTAACAACATGTATTCAAAAATTTATTTTAAGTAGATTAAAAATGAAAAGGTTAACAGCAAATTATAAGCTTTTAGAAAAATAGAAGAATCACTTCATGAACTCAGGAAAGAGAAAACATAAAATATACAAAACTTGTAAACCTTAAAAAAAACTTATTAATGTTACCATATTAAAATTGACAACTTTTACTTATTAAAACACACCATAAAGAGAGAGAAAGGACACGTCTTAAACAGAACAATATACCTATAAGACATTTAACTGAAAAAAAACTTGTACTTACACCATATAAAAATTTTCTAACAGTAAATAAGAAAAAGTGCATTAGATATCGAGTAGATGATACCAAAATTTATGTAACCATGAAAAGGTCATAGAATAGCCAAAACATTCTGAAAGAAGAAAATTTTCAAAAGAATTTCTTCACTAGATATGAAGACACATCATTAAGCTGCAGTTATTAAAGCAGTGGGGATTTGGTGCAGATATAAACATGGAGACCAGTAGAATAAAATAGAGATGTCAGAAAGAGATGCTAGAGAAAGAATAGACAGACAGATACTTAGAGTTAGATAAATAATGATGTCACTCTAGTCAGCAGGGAAAGATGACATCTTCAGTAAATAATGCTGGGTTAAGTAAACATCACTATATAAAATAAATGAATCTTGGCTCTTACCAACACCATTCACAATAATCCACTCCAAGTTCTGTGTAGATAAAATGTATAGGGCAAAACGTAAGATTCCTCGAAGACAATGCAAAATAATACCTGCACAATTTTGGGAATGAAAACACACTTTTAAAAATCACACATGAAGGCTTGTAACAAATACATTTGAATTACACTAATTGAAAATTAAAAATCCATGTTTCTAAAAAGGCATACATTAAGAATACAAATTCCAGAGAAAGGTGACATTTATAACACATACAACCAAAAAATTTAGCATATATACAGAATTAATAAAGAGCACCTATAAATCAATATTAAAAAGACAACCTCATAAAAGAGACATTATACAAAAGAGGAAAAAATGAATGGCAAATGCATATCTTAATAGATGCTCTATCTCAATACTAAGTAGAAAATGCAAATTAAAATCAAAGGGAAATTTCACACCACATTAAGTTGGCAAAAATGTCAAACAACATTATCAAGAGTTGGTGAAGATATAAAATAACTAATAGAATTTTGCACTGCTAGTAGAAATGTACAATGGCATATTGCATTGAAAAATAATATACTATCATATAATAATATTGAATGTGTGTATTGCATAAAGATTCAGCAATTCTATTGTTAGGTATATATCTTAGATAAAGCCTTACTCTTCACCACCAGGAGATATGTATAAGAACATCTATATAAGCATAGTTTCTATTGGAAGAATAAAGAAACTAGAAATAAATCACATGTTTATCATCAGAAAGGGGATAAGCAAATTGTGGTATATTAATATAATAGACTTTGGGTGCACGTCAACATAGATAAATTTTACTAATGTGTTAGACAAAAAAATGTTTAAAGAGTCACAGAATATTAATACAATATAATTCCTTCATATCAGTTTCAAAATTTGAAATATATCCATTTTTAAGGAAAAATGATAAATCTATATAAAAAACAAATAATCACAAAATTCAGGATTCTGTGTATTTCTGAGAGGCAAGAAAGAGCATGGGTTACTTGGATGACATGCTCAGTATTACTGCAAATTTCTGTTTTTTTCTTTGTACCGAATGGTAGGAATATAGGTGTTTATTTTATCACTTTTCTTGTACATTAAATTTCATTCAAAATTTAATAAAAGAAATGAAAGTAGTCATTAACATAATTTTTTTAATGTAAAATGTTATATACATATATGGTTTTACTGTAGAGAGTGGAACATGCTTTTATTTTTCATTAGGATATACTAGTCTCAGAATTTAAAAATTTCTAAATAGTTATGTTTTATTATATTAGGTTATTTGTGGTCAAAGTATAGGAAACTAAAGAAAAAAATTATTTGTCTCTAAAGAAAGAAAGAAAATCAACCAAATACATGTTATTAAAAAAGAAACAAATTATTAGAATTTAAAAAATAAGCATTTACTTAACCAGCCTATGTGCAATAGAAATAGCCTATGCACAAAAGAAAAGTCTCAACATTTCCTCTTATTGAACTGTAAACTATTGCAAGACATACAATAGATGATAGAATAATTCTTGACACTCAGACAGTATAGACAGTTCTACTGCTGGACACTGAAAGTGAATACTACTATCATTCTCTAAAATGTGATAAAAAAGCACAAGGAATATGCTTAAGGAAAACAAAAAAATCCCAGTAGCAACCTGGTTGTATTTTAACCTTTTGAACAGGTCCTTAGCTACTAGAGCAAAAAATCATCAGCATAGAAGGGCAACCACTGACCTAGATGCTGTTGCCTGCAAAAGGTTACACAAGGGCTGTGCATTCTGGCTCAGAGCTGTCAAAGCCCTGCCAATGTGTGGCCAATGGAGAGCATTTTGGTGGATGAGGGCAGAATACAAAGCAAACATCCTTGTCAGTCAGATAGAAATGTGCCAAATAAGAATAAGACAGCTAAACATGTTATTTTGTGTAACTTCTAGGATCTTAAAAGAGGCCAATGCCAGCCAGACTTTTGGTCACAAGCCCTCTGAACTGCTAGAGTAAAACTATAACAAAACTTAAAATAAATGAAATGTAAAGTCAGGCCATTTGACTAATAATGAGAATAAGAAGTGGACTGAACAATGTAAGGATTATGCTCCACAGACCTCTTCTGTAGCTTCTGAGATGAGTAGGGAGGATGGGTACACACACTTTGCTAATTATAACCAGAGTGAGCAAACATCCACATTTTATATTATTATTAAGAAATAAAGTAGAATATTTACCATCACAGGAGTTTCCTCATATAAATGTAACTACACTTTGAGCTTATATTCATAGTCTTGTCTGCCTTTGTTTTCCCCCTTGGCCCAAAATTACACTAATTCTGCTTGTTCTTCAAAATAACCTTTATACAATTTTAGTACTAATTATAATCACATTGGAGTAGTGACGGTTCTCTATCTTCAAATGACATATTAAAACTCTAGTCATAATAGAGAAGACAACAATGTGTTTGTGTATTGGACAGCATCAAGGTATATAGGAACAAGTATAAAGGAGCTGGGTTCAGATCGTTCAATTTTTTTTTTCTGGGGAAAAAATACCATTTCATGCTGATATCAGTAAGTCAAATATGTTACTATTCAGGTATTGGTACCTAAAAAAATTTATTCTTGGAAATAAAGATGTATTAGACTTTCAAACATGTATATTCTATTAAAAGCTAGTCATAACTCAATTAATGTTACTTCTGCTAATACAATTTGCTATTGTTTGAGTGTCTCCTCTAAAACTCATGTTGAAACTTAATTCCCATTGTAACAATATTAAGATGTAGGTGTACCATTCTGGGTGGCTCAGTCTGTAATCCCAGCACTTTGGGAGGCTGAGGCGAGTGGAATGCCTGAGCTGGAGGCTTCAAGACCAGCCTGGACAACTTGGCGAGACCTCGTCTCTACAATAAAATAAAAATAGTTGGTCATGGTAGCTTGCTTCTGTAGTTCTGGCTACTTGAAAGGCTGAGGCGGAGGGATGACTGGAGCCCAGAAGGTCAACGCCGGAATGGCCGTGAGCCAGCATGCCACCTGCACTCCAGCCTGGGCTAAGGAGTGAGACTCCAACTAAAAAAAAAAAAAAAAAAAAAAGATGTAGGCCCTTTGGGAAGAAATTATGATTAGATAAGTTCATTACAAGGTGCCCTCCATTATAGAACCGGTGACTTTATAGGAAGAGAAAGATAGACCTGAACTGGCATGCTTTTGCCCTCTCACCATGTGATACCTTTCTCCATGTTGTGATGCAGGAAGTAGGCCCTTACCAGATATAGCCTTTCAGTCTTAGACTTCCTGGCCTCTAGAATTAAAAGAAATAAATTTATTTTATTTAAAAATTATTCAATTTCGGATATTCAGTTATAGCAATCGAAAATGGATTAAGATGCAATCACAACTCATAGTAACTTTTTATCAGCTTTAATAAAGTATAATTGACAATAAAATTTGTATATATGTAAGGTATACAACATTATGTTTTGATTTATCTATATATTGTCAAATGATTACCACAATCAAACTAAGTAATATATCTATCAACTCACATTGTCACCATTTGTTTTTTGTAGTGAGAGCATTTAAGCAAATATCAAGTATACAATACAGTATTATTAATTATGTTAACTATATCACCATGCTGTATATTAGCTCTTCTGAACTTATTCATCCTAAATAACTGCAGTTTTGTACCCTTTGACCACTATCTTACCCATTTTCCCCAAATCCCAGTCCTGAAAACCAACATTTTGCTCTCTGCCTCATTGAGTTTCTACTTTTTAGATTCCACATACTAGTGAGATCATGTAATATTTGTATGTCCCTGCCTGGCTTATTTCATTTGGAATACTATCCTCCAGGTTCTTCATCTTGTTACAAATGTTAAGAGCTTCTTTGTTTTTAAGGCTGAGTAGTAATCCATTGTGTATATATACCTCATTTTCTTTATCCATTTATTCCTTGAATGTCACTTAGGTTGCTTTTTTATACCGGCTATTGTGAATAGTACTGCAATAAACATACAAGTGTGGCTATCTCTTCAACATACTAATTCCATTTCCTTTAGATATATACCCAATAATGAGATTGCTTGATAATGTGGTCATTCTAATTTTAATTTTTCAAGAACCTCCACACCATTTCCCCCAATAGCTATGCAAATTTTCATTCACCAAAACAGTATAGAAGAGATCCTTCCCCCCCCCCCCCCGCACATAACACTTATCTTTTGTCTTCTTAATAATGACCATCTGCTATGGTATAGAAGCTGGTGCCTTCCAAACCTCATGCTGAAATTTGATCTTCAATATTGGAGATGGGGCTTAAATGAGGGCAGATACTTCATGAACATATGATCAGTGTTTTCTTTGGGGGGATGAGTTAGTTCTCATTCTGTTAGCTTCTATGAGTTGCTGGTTAATAAAACGAGCCTGGCATCTCTTTCCTCTCTTTCCTACTTCCTTGCTCATGAGGTGATCTCTGTACATACAGGCTTCCTTTTGCCTTCTATCATGAGTGGAAGCAACCTGAGGTTCTCACCAGACACAGATATCCAATCTTGAACTTTTCATTCATCAGATTCATGAGCAAACTAAATCTTTTTTTCTTTATAAATTACTTAGCCTTAGGAATTCCTTTATAACAGCACAAAATAAACTAAAACACAATATTAACAGGTGTGAGGCAGTATCTCATATTGGCTTTGATTTCCATTTCCATGACAATTTATGATGCTGAGAATTTCATGTTATACATATTGACCGTGTGCATATCTTCTTTTCAGAAATGTAGTTTGGGATCATTTTCCCATTTGTCATTGAGTTGTTTTCTTGCTATGAAGTGATAAAATTTGTTATATATTTTGTATATTAACCATTTATTGAATGCATTGTTTGGAAATACTTCTATTCTGTATGCTGTCTCTTCACTCTGCTGAATGTTCTCTTTGCTGTGCAAAAGCTTTTGTTTTGATGAAATTCCATTTTTCTATTTTTTTATTTTATTGCCTGGGATGTTGGAGTCATATCCAAAATTATCATCGCCCAGATCAATATCAAGAGGCTTTTCCTCTTTAATTCCCCATGTTTTCTACTATGAGATTTATAGATTTAGGTCTTATGTTAAATTTTTAATTCATTTTGAGTTGGTTTTGTATATGATGTGAGATAATGGTCAAATATTAATCTTTTACTTTTGATTATCCAGTTATAACAACACTATTTATTGAAAAGAATATCTCTTCTCCATTGTGTCCTCTTGGTAACTTTTTTGAAGATCAATTAATTGTAAATATGTGCAATTATTTCTGTGCTCTTTACTTTGTTCTATTGATCTATATCTCTGTTGATATTCCAGTATCATACTATTTTGGTTGCTAGAGCTCTGTAGAATATTTTCAAATCAGAGACTATAATTGCTGCAGTCTTGTTCTTTTTGCTAAAGATTATTTTGACTATTTAATGTCTTTTGAGGTTCATACAAATTTTAAGAATGTTTTTTCTTTTTAAAAAAAAAATGCCATTATTGGGAACAGAGAAGATGGTCACAAAGCCGGATGGACTATGCAAATCCTTAAGTGAGTGAGTGAGTGAATGAACAATTTTGTGTACATTTCTGTGAATAAATGGTCATGTGTGTGACTGACTGAGTTAGGACTCTGGAACAAGTGGCCAGGGCTCTCCTGGTGAGGCAGTTGGTGCTGAAGCTGCTTTGCTTGGACCCTAGCGCTTATGGGGACAAAGAAGCCAAATACTATTATTTTAAATCAACAAAACCTTTCCCGGGAAAAAGCTGCTGGGAGTGAATGTGGGCTTCCAACTTGGCTTCACCACTGGAGTGCCTGGCCAGACACTGGCAGGAAAGGCTGCTGAAAGAGCACAGCAAGGGAACCAGAGACAAAGTCTCACTGGAGAGGATGAAATAGGCATTCTACCACCATCTTGAAAATCATACAGGGAACTGTTCCAACACTCTCACCAAGAAGCAACAGACCCAATCTCTGTGACCGGCAGGCTAACCACTAGGGGGTCGATTGTAACCCAGGAGGAATATTCTGAAAACACAAACTTCAGAGGAACAGGACAAGTGCAGAGTCTCAGACACCCCATTCCCTACCCTGATTCAGCCATGGGAAAAAAGGGTGCTACCAGAAAAGAATGAAGAAGGACCATCCAGTTATAACAACATTTTTTGTTGAAGAGAGTATCTCTTCTCCATTGTGTCCTCTTGGTAACTAGATGATGATGATGATGATGATGATGATGATGATGATGATGATGATAATTAGCAGTGATTCTTAGGCTGACCTAAACCCCTCCTTCCCTGGAATCCTCTGAATGTCAGACCCAAATTGCGGGGCCTGGCAGAGGAGGGACAAACCCAGGTGGCGCCTGGACATCAGCCCCATAAGAAGACCCTACTCGAGGATAATACTGGCTGGTGTGCCCCCTACCACCACCTGAGAAAGAGATAATCCCACATTTCCCCACTGGAGGGGATCCTCCTTTCCATACAACAGTGGGAGGGTAGGACTGACACTCCACACTTCTCCACTGCCTGGCCTCCCCTCCCCCCTTGGCATCACACTGGAGAAATTGTGAATGAGGTTGCAGCCTCACTAAGAGACAGCAGACAGGCTTACCTGTGAGCTGCTGAGAGGACCAATTATAGAAATTGCCACAAGAGGGCGCCCAGTTCCCAAGCAGTTTAAAAAAAATTTTTTTTTTTCCGTTTTCCTTGTGTGTGAAAGTTTAGGTGAGGGTTCAGTTTGCATTCTCCCCTTTTTTCATTTTTTCCCTTTTTTCTTTCTTGGTTTTTCTTTCTTCTTTCTTTTTTTGTTTTCTGTTTATATGAATGATTGAGTGTTCATCTTTCAGTGTTTCTTTTTTGTTCTTCTCTTGTCTTAGTTTAATGTATACGTAAGGGTTTGATTTGCATTTGCCCTCTTTTTCCTTGATCTCTCTTTTTTTCTTTGTTTCTTTTTTTCTTCTTCTTTTATATTTACTGGGCATGCTTGTGTACATGTGTCTCTGTTTTTTCTGTGTGTGTGTGTGTGTGTGTGTGTGTGTGTGTTTCTTCTGTTTGTTTCTGTGTGTGGGAGTGTGTGTTTTATGCTTTTATTTTTCTGTGTTTCCTTTTATTTTTAATTGTTTTTGTCCATTCTGTTTCATTCTATTTTACACTATTCTCCTCCTTACTGTTACTTTATCTTGGACTCTGGGGGTATACACATGTACCCATTGAATTATGAAATAGAGTGGTGGTGGGAAGTGGTTCTCAGGGAGCCCAAACCCAGTCAGTGAGCGTTGACATTAGCAAGTAGTTTCTCAATCATAACATCATATTCTCTACCTTATTTCATTCTAAAAATTACAAGCAATAGTAAAGCTTTCCACCCTCAATCCTGCTTCAAAATAGAACCAATTCAGAGCCCTGATCAAGACAGAAAGGAGGGCTAAGCAAACATCAGAAGTGGAAAACCTTCCACTGTCACTGAATAACAGAACTAAAGAGAAAATAAAGAGATCTGTTACATATGAGGAAAAATCAATGGAAAAACACAGGTAATTCTCAGTGTACCATAGAGACGGTGCCTAAAAAATCAGACCTTAGAGCCTGAACAATGGAAATCACCAATGAATGACCCCAGAATATAACAGAAGATAAAGAATGGATGGAAAGAGTGAATAAAACTCACGAAAGACAAGAAACAACAGTGAAAAAAAGTGTAACAGAGATTCCGGCCATAAAAACTTCATCTAGGAAATAAATAACAAGATGACAAGCATGGATCGTAGAATTAATCAAGGAGAAGAAAGAATCTCAGAGCTTGAAGACCAAAACATGGAATTAACCTGATCTGTAAAGTAACATAGGAAAAAATACTCAGAAAGCAAAACAAAACCTCCAAAATATGTGTGATTATATCAAGACGCCAAACTTGTACCTGATTGGTATTCCAGAAGAAGAAAGGGAAACAAAGAATACCTAGAAACAAGTATTCCAGGAAGTTCTCCAATAAAACATTTATCATCTCACCAGAGATGTGGACAGCCAAACAGAAAAGATTAAAAAAAAAAAACCTGCAAGAAATCAATTAAGAAGACCAACCCCTAGACACATAGCAATTTGTTCACACAAAGTAGGTATAAAAGAAAAAATCCTAAAGGCAGCAAGAGAGAAAAGTCAGACGACCTACTATGGAAGACCAATCAGAATAGCAGCAAATCTATTGGCAGAAACACTATAAGCTTGAGGGAACTGAAGTCCAATTTTCAAAGTCCTCAAAGTACACAACTTCCACCAAGAAATTTCTACTCAACCAAGCTCAGCATCATTAGCAATGGAGAATTAAAATCTATCCAAGACATACAACCCCTAAGCGATTATGCCGCTTCCAGACCAACTCTACAGGAGACACTTAAATAGGTATTAAGTACAGAAGAAACAGGAAAAAAAAGAATTATCAAGAATTTCACATGAGAACAGGAGAACACAGAATCAACATAGATAACATCATAACTTCAAACTTGGAAAAACATACATCAATCCAAAAGTTAAGAGAAAACAAAGAAAACTTTATTAGATCCTTGTGACAAGGATAAACACTCACATTTCAATAATCATCCTGAACATGAATGGACTGAATACACCACTGAATATATAGAATGGCAAACTAGTTAATAATAATAATAATAAGACCCCCCCAAACTTGTTGCATACAGGAAATGCATCTCACCACAAGGGATGCCCACCCACTCAATGTTAGAGGACAGAAAACAAATTTCTAGGCAAACAGCTCTCAAAAGAAAGTAGGAGTTGTGATGCTAATATCAGACAAAGCAGCATTTAAGCTATCAAAAATTTTAAAAGATACAGAAAGATGCTGCATAATGAAAAAAGGTTTAATACATCAACAAGAATTATCCATCCTAAGCATATATTCACCACCACAGGAGCACCAGCATTTATAAAGCAACTATTAATTAAACAAAAAACATATTGACTCTAATACTGTCATAGCTGGGGATTTAAATACCCCACTAACAATCCTAGATAGATCATTGAGGCAAAATATCAACAAAGAGATACAGAACCTCAGCTTGACATTTGGTCAAATGGACTTAATAGATATCTTCAGAACATTCCATGCAACAATGAAAGAATATACATTTTACTCATCACTGCACGGAATTTTCTCTAAGACAGATCAAATCATTGACCATAAATCAATCATAAACAAATTTCTTAAAATAAAAACACTGGCATGGAATTTCTCAAACCACCGGGTAATAAAAATAAATATCAGCAGCAACAAAATTCCCCAAAACCCACAAAGACATGGACACTAAACAGCATGATGCTGAATGACTCCTGGGTCAACACAGAAATCAAATCAGATATTAAAAGATTCCTGGAAACAATTAAAAATTGAGAAACATCTTACAAAATATTCTGAGATGCCATAAAATCTGTAGTAAGAGGAGAATGTATATATCTATGAACATGCAACAAGAAAATAAAAAGATCCAAAGTTAACATCTTAACAAATCACCTAAGGGGACTGGAAAGGCAAGACCACCAAAACCCTAACTTCAGCAGAAGAATCCATATCACCAAAGTAAAAGCCCAATACAAGACATAGAAGTGAAACCTTTCATAGGAAAAATCAACCAAATAAACAACTGGTACTTAAAAGGATAAACAAAATTGATGGACCCCTAGCCAGAATGAGCAAGAAAAAGCCCAAATAAACACACTCAGAAAGTCAAAAGACCAAATCACAACTGACCCTGAAGAAATACAAAATATTATCAGAGATTAATATGCGTGCCTGAATGGAAACAAACTTGATAACCTAAATGAAACAGTGGGCTTTCTGACATCACACAGCCTCCCAAAGTTTAAACAAAAAGACATTGAGACACTAAGTAGACCAATTACAACCTAGGAAATTGACTCTTTCATAAGAAAACTACCTAAAAAAGAAAAAGTCATGGACCTGAAGGCTTCCCAGTGGAATTCTACAAAACATACAAGGAGGAGCCGATACCAATTCTTTTGGAAGTATTCAAGGCAATTGAGAAAGATGGAATTCTCCCCAAATCATTTTGAAAAACTAGCATCACACTGATACCCCAACCAGGTAAATATCCAACAAAAAAGAAAAGTACAGGAAAATATCCCTAATTAACATAGATGCAAAAATACTCAACAAGATTCTAGCAAATCAACCCAAAAACACATCTCAAAAATCATGCACCATGACAAAGTAAACATCATCCCCTGGATGCATGGCTGGTTCAACATCCACAAGAACACAAATGTAATTAAACATATCAACAGATGTAAAAACAAGAACCACATGATTATATATAATTAGATGCAGAAAAAGCCTTTGATAAAATCCAGCATCTGTTATTGATAAAACCCACGAACACCTAGGCATAAAGGGAACATACTTCAAAATAGTAAGTGTCATCTGTGATAAACCTATAGCCAGTATATTCCTAAATGAACAGAAACTAGAATCATTTCCCCTGAAAACTAGAACAAGAAAAGGCTGCCCACTCTCACCTTTCTGGTTCAACATTGTGTTGGAAGTCCTAGCAACGGTTAGAAAGAGAAAGAAATTAGGGGTATCCAAATAGGAAAAGAGAAAGTTATGTTATCCCTCCTTGATGATAACATATTCCTACACCTATCAAAAATATCTTTGCAATGATAAAGGACTTTGGCAAAGTCCCAGCGTACAAAATCAAGGTGCAAAAGACAGTGGCATTCTTATACACCAACAACAAGCAGGCAGAGAACCAAACAAAAAGCATAATCCCATTCACAATAGACACACACACACACACACACACACACACACACACACAGAGAGAAATACCTCCACAGCTTCCTAATCAGAGAAGTGAAAGACATTTACCACTAAAGCAACAAAACATTACTCAATGAAATCGGAGATACAAACAAATGGAAAAATAGTCCATGCTCATCGATAGGAAGAATCAATATAGTTAAGATGTCCATCCTTCCAAAGGAAACCTAAAAATTCAGTGCAATACTCATTAAATTACCAACATCATTCTTCTCAGACCTGAGAATGGCATTGCAGAAATTTACATGGAAAAATAAATGACCAAGTATAGCCCAAACAATCCTCAACAAAAGAAACAAAGCTAGAGGCATCACACTTCCTGACTTTAAGCTTTACTATGAGACTACAATAATCAAAACAGCCTGGCATTGATACAAAAAGTAGGCTTAGAGATGGACAGAACAAGATAAAGTTTCCAGGAGCAAAACCTCAATTTCTCAACCAACTCATCTTCAACAAAGCCTCCACCAACAACCTCTGGGGAGAGGACAACCTATTCAGTAAATGGTGCTGAGAAAACTGGCTGACCAGAATGAAACAGTACCCCTACCTATCACCATACACAAAAATCAACTCTAAATGGATCAAAGACTTAAACTAAAACCTCAAACTATAAGCAGCATAAAAACACATGAGAGACACTTATGGAAATCAGAGTAGGCAACCAATTCCTGATCAAAACCTCAGATGTCCATGCCATAAGAGGTAAGATTGATAAGTAGGATATCATCAAACTGAAAAGCTTCTGCAAAGCAAAAGAGACCATCAAGAAAGTGGGGAGACAGCCCACAGAATGGAAAAAATATATATATTTGCCAACTGTGTATCAAAGGCCTAACATCCAGGATCTACAAGGAACTCAAAGGACTGAAAGGAGAAAAAAAAAAAAAAAACAGTCCCATTAAAAAGTGGGCAAATAACATGAATAGACACTTCTCAAAAGAAGACATATGGGTAGTCAACAGACACATAAAACGTGCTCAGCCTCACCAATCAACAGAGAAGTGTATATCAAAGCAAATTGAAATACCACCTAATCCTAGTAAGAATAGCCATTATTAATAAAACAATAGATGCTGGTGAATATGTAAAGAAAAGGGAATGCTTCTATACTGTTGGTGGGAATGCAAATTAGTACAAATAGTGTGGCGATTTCTAAAAGAAGTAGAAATTGACCTTTCATATGACCCAGGAATCCCTTTACTGTGAATATACACAGAGAAACTCAAATTATTCTACAAAAAAGATACTAACACATTCATGTTTATTGTAGCACTAGTCACAGTATCAAAAACATGGAAGCAAAAATGCTGCCCACCGAAGCTGAACTAGATTTTAAAAAGTGGTACATATATACAATGGAATATTACACAGCCATAAAGGACTAACTTATGGATGCTATAGCAACTTGGATGGATTTAGAGTCTATAATACTCAGGGATCTATCACAGAAACCAAAACTGAGTGCCACGTGTTCTCACTCATAAGTGAACCCTTAACACTTACCATAATACTGAAGAAAGGAATTGGCAGTAGTTGGAAACTGCCAGGGGAAGTTGGGGGAACTTAACATCAATAAGGGTACCTATTCTTAAACCAGAAGAAGTCAGGACCAAACAGAGGCCCATACTTTACCTATACGATGACCACTTTTATACCTAATTCTGAATTGAACCCACTTCTTTAAAATAAAAGATAAATAAAAAACTTTGTGTAAAAATGTCATTATTATTTCAATAAAAATTGTATTGAATTTTTAAGTTAATTTTGGTAGTATGAACATTACATAATACTAATTCTTACAATCGAGTATTGAATATTTTAATATATCTGTGCCTTTCGTTTTTTTTCTTTCATCAAAATTTTCAGTATGTAGAACTTTCTTTTTTGATTAAATTTATTCCTACATATTTAATATTTTGATAGCGTTTCAAATGTGATTGACTTTTTAATTTCTTTTATGAATAGATCATTGTTAGTCTATAGAAATACAACTAATTTTTAAAATGGTGATTTCGCATACTGACGTTTGTGCGTCAGTTTTGTATTTTGCAAATTTTTTGTATTTGCTTTAGTTTTAACAGCTTTTGCTGGTATCCTTAGGAGAAAAATATACAGACATATGCAAGGGTGCCAGAAAAGTATACATATATTAAGAGATGTTATCTATGTATTACTTTTTGATGTTGAATCGAATTATGGCAACAATGTGTAGTGTTACGTTTGCTCAACTGTGCTTCTGCCATTTTCTTTGTCCTGCCTGTCATATGTTAATGCTAGCTTTTATTTGATTAATGACATCTTTTTAGCTAATGTCATACTTAAAATGTATATACATTTTTTGGCACCTCTTATACATGCACACAAATTAAAAAATCATCTGCAAATAAAGACAACTTATTTTTTTCCATTTTCGATGACTTTTATTTGTTTGTTTTGTTTTGATTTTTGTCTTATTGCTCTGGCTAGAACTTATAATACTATGTTGAATAAAAGTGGTGATAGTGATCAACCTTGTCTTGCTCCTATCTTGTTTCATCTGTAGTTTTATGGGTATTATGGAACTAGATGTTCATTTTCCTCCCCATATTTTGGAATTCATTATTTTGTTAAATAAATATTTTGTTTTTTCTTTTTCTCTTCTCTTTTTGGAATGTCCATAATGCCTATTTGGTTCATGGTATGTTGTCACATAAATCTTGTAGGTGTCATTTATTCTTTTTTCCTCTTATTTTTCTTTTTTCTCTTTGGCAATTTCAAATGAACTGATTTCAATTCCTAATTCTTCTGCATGATTGTGGCAGCTGTTGAAACTCTTTCTTAGATTTTTCAATTTAGTCATTGCTATCTTTACCTCTAGAATGTTTGGTTCTTTTTTATGGTTATTATCACTTTGTTGAACTTCCCTTTTATCTCATGTATTATTATTCTAATTTTATTTATAGTCATGGGTCACTTGATGAGAATACATTCTGAGAAATGTGTCATTAGAAAATGTCATCATTATGCAAACATCATAGAGTGTATCAACAAAAACCTAGATGGTATAATCTAGGTTACAAATCTGTAGAACACACTACTGTACTGAATACTGTAGGTAATTGTAATAGAATTATAGATATTTGCATACCTAGATATATCTAAGCTTATAAAGTTGCAATAAAAATATGGTATACGATAAAATGATGCATCTGCATAGGGCACTTACTATGACTAAAGCTTGTAGAATTGAAGTTGCTTCAATTGTAGGATGAGTCACTGACTGAGTGATGAGAGAATGTAAAGACATATGACATTTCTGTATTCTACTGTAGACTTTTCAAAAATTGTACACCTAGTCTACACTGAATTTATTTTAAAAAGTTTCAATATTAAAATAACTTTAATTTTAGTATTTTACTTTATAAACTTTTTAATTTTCATTTTTTTGAATTTTTCTTAATAACACAACATAAAACAAAAACACATTGTACAGCTATACACAAAATGTTTTCTTTCTTTACATCCTTATTCTATAGGCTTTAATTTAACTTAACTTCAAAATTAATTTTTAGCTTTTAAATTTTTTGGTTAAAAATGAAGACATAGACACATTAGCCTATGCCTACACAGCGTCTGAATCATCAATATCATTGTCTTCTACCTCTACATCTTTTTCCACAGTAAGTTCCTCAGAGGAGATAACACTTAGGGAACTGTCATTTCCTACAGCAGCAAGTCCTTCTTCTGAATACTTACTGAAACATCTCTCAGTCTTTTCTTGAGAACTCACGTTGATTATACCATCATTACCACAAACATGTGAATAATGCATTTTTTCACAACTTTACAATGGCTACATAGCTATAACAGACATAATTAGGAAATAGGAATTTTTTATTTCTGTTGTAATTTCATGTAATTATCATCTTATATCTAATCTGTCATTGATGGAAATATTCTTATGCCATATATAACTGTATTTGTTTATCGGTGTTATTTTTAACTCACTGAGCTTCTTTATGATAATATGATTATTCTGAATTATTTCTCAGGTCGTTTGTAGATTTTCATTTTTTATATTTGCTTACTGGTGTTTCATTTTCTTCCTGTGGTGGTGTCATGTATACCCTAATTATTCTTAGTATTTATGTCTTTCACTGGAATTTGCACATTTGAAGTATTCATCTTTAAAAACTAGCTTTGATAGGAAAAGTCTTTCAACAATCAGCCTTTTTAGAGACTTTTTTAGTGGTCCAGCATGGGAACTGGAGTTCCAGCTTAGAGCCTGGGGCCTGGAACCTAGGGGATGGTCTTACTCTGAGCCAGGCTCGAAACTTTAATCCACAGGGATCTGCTTAGAACCTTAGGTTGTAGAGGCTAACCTACTTCGGTGCAAGCCTAGAGTTTGGGTCCACAGAGGAAGTCCTGGTTCTGGAGTTATGGGTGTTGGCCCAGTGCCTTGGGCCATGAATACCAGATTGAATCCTGAATTAGAACTGGAACCAAAGTCTGTGTTAGATGGCCTGGTGCTGGTGTGATCTTAACACCTGGGTCACATAGTATCGGCCTAATTCTGGGTCTGCATAGGCTAACATGTTATTGTGGCCCACTGTGTTGAGCCTGTAGAAGTGGGTGTGGGGTTGGGATCTATGTTGGTTGGCTTAGTGACTGGATTTCTGTGTTCAGCCTGGGGTCTGAAGCCATGGGGGCCGTCCTGGCACTGGGGTAGGCTGATAACTTAGGTCTGTAGGCGCCAGCCTGGTGCCTGGGACTAGAGGAGCAGATTTGAAGCTTAGGGCTGCAGGGGATCCTTACAGCTTGGGATTGTGAGTACTGTCTTAAAGTCTGGAGTGGATATTGAACCTGAGTCTAAAAGGATCTTACAGGCACTGAGGTGGTCTTGGTGCATATGTATATAGGTCTATGTGTGCTAGACTGGTGTCAGTATTGCATATGCCATACTGGAGCCTGGTATAGGCCTTGATCCTGAGTCAGTGGAGACTGGTGTCATCCTGGGGAGGTCTGGATACCTTAATACACAGGGATGGACCTACTTCTGAGTTCATAGAGAGTGTTCTGCTGCCAGAAGTTATTGGGCTGAACTTGGTTCCTCAAACTGAGGGGTTTAGTCTGAGTTCTAGGTATCCAGGGACACGCTTGAGTCTAGGTTCCTAGGGGCTAGCCTAAAACCTGATGTTATGGGGGCCTGGAAACCTAGGGACTGGCTTGGACCTGGGGAATGAGGGCTAACATGGCACCGGGACTTGCTTAAAACCTGACTCCACAGGCATTAGCCTCAAATTTGGGGCTGCTGAGGGTGGCTTTGAGGCTGGAATGATTACTGAACCTAAATTCACAAGGACATGCCTAGTGCTGGGGAAGATCTGGCACTTGGTTTCCTGGTGGTAGGCCTGGTGCCTGGGTCTATTTTGGCTGGACTTAAACTAGGGCAGACCTGGAGCTTAAGGTAACTGGGGTCAGTCTATAGTCTGGTTTCACAGTGGCCTGCCTGGAGCTGGGGCCCACAGGGCTTAGACTAGCACTATGGTGGTTTTAAAAACTGGGCCCGTGGAGACAACTTGTAGCCTGGATCTGTGGGTGCCAGCCTGGTGCTTGGGGATGTTGAGGCTGACCTAGAACCGGTGTCTGCAGGGGTATGCATGGAAACTGAGTCTGTATGGGCAATTATGGAGCCTAGGTTTGCAATGGTCAGTTTGGAACCTGGATCTATGAGTGTCAGTCATTGTTTTGAAGCCAGGAGGGGCAACCAGGAGGCTAGTGTTCCTGGAGCTGACCTGGTCCTGGATTTAGCTTGAAGATTGTATTCATATGGCCCATCCCGGAGCCTGGGATCACAGAGGTCATCCTGGGACAGGCTTGATGCTAAGGTCAGTGGTAAAATCTGTTGCTCACTTCACTCTCCTTCCCCTACATAAAGGGTTATCTCTACTCTTTTTTTGCACAGACTTAGAGATGGGTGACATTGGTAAAATAAAACTTTTTTCTTACCCCCTTCAATGTATCTTTTATTATTTCTGTGTTCCACCCAGTTGCTGCAATTGCTTACCTTGATTACTGAGCTCCTGTGGAAGTATTTTTGTGAGTGAATGGTTATTCAAATTAATTTTTGTGAGGAGACTGAATTCTGGAAACTCCTGCCATCTTGCTGACATTCACATAGTGACTTTTGGAATTTTAAATTTGCAAGAGCAGAAGAGTTGCTAAGTTTCAATAAGATGAATTTCTTGTTGGACAGTGTAAGTCAAAAACATTAGTTTGAGGTCCTGAAAAACATGTGAAGGAAAGAGAATAAACACGGGTTCTACTGTCTTTATAGCACAATATTACTAGAAGGTTATGAGCTAATGAAGTGTAGAGCTATAACTTTGTCCCAAATATTTTTAATAATTTTTATGATAGTTTTTAAAAATATTTATTTCTTTATCTCCATCTTTTGTAGCAGTTGTAATTTTTACGACAAAGTTCATTTAGGAAATAGAATAAATTTTATTGGTCTATAAGGCAACATATATTAGCATTACAGAACTATAAATGATATTCTTTCCCAGAGATAGCTAAGAACTTTTAACTCAGGTCTCAAGTCTTATTGATGAATAGTAGCTGTCCACAAATCTATGTTGAGAGGCATTCCGAAGTGAAATCTAGGCTTGGAAAAGAAGAGTGCCATGATAAATTAGTCGTGCTTGCTGGGATAAAAATGTTGGAAAATTTGGCAAATCTACTGCTTATTTGTTGTTATCATATCATTCATTCTGTTATGTGCATGTACATTTTTCTTCATTGCTGTCCTAAGCCTAAACCGCCAGACAAAATATGAGTAAATGGCTTTATAGTAACTAAAGCAACTAGTATAATTTTGTTATGGGAAAAAAGCAAGTAAATAATAATGTTTTTTTCAGTTTAAAGAGTTTGTAACTGATGAATTGGTTATATTGGTATTACATAGTTACAAAGTCTAGTTTTCTTAAACTCATTCTTGTTACTATTGTTTTTGCTTGTTTGTTTGTTTGTTTTTTTGTTTTTGTTTTTTGTTGGTT
This sequence comes from Carlito syrichta, assembly GCF_000164805.1. Classification (NCBI taxonomy): domain Eukaryota; kingdom Metazoa; phylum Chordata; class Mammalia; order Primates; family Tarsiidae; genus Carlito; species Carlito syrichta. Next base: position 197,774 of record NW_007248768.1, read on the forward strand.
TTTTTTTGAGTTGGAGTCTCACTCTGTCGCCTAGACTGGAGTGCAGTGGCCGCTCCTGGCCACTGCAGTCTCGACCTGCTGGGCTCCGGTGATCCTTCCACCTCAGCCTTCCCAGTAGCCGGAATTACAGATGCGCACTACTGCGCCCGGCTGATTTTTTTATTTATTGTAGAGATGAAGTCTTGCTGCCCTGGAGGGTCTCGAACCTGCGGGCTCAGGCAATCCACTCACCTCAGCCTCCCAAAGGTGCGAGATTACAGGCTGAGCTACCGAGCCCGGCTTACTATTGTTTTTTAAGTGATGTATTGTAAATATTGATAAACAGCAAAAATTGAGTGTGATTAGCATGATACAATTCATGAACTCTGTGCAAATGACTGTAGACAATACTGAAAAACAGGTTGCCAGTCATTTATCCTTTCTCTTAAAAGCCTCTACATATATTTTTATTTTAAAACATTGTACTCTCAAATTTATGCTTTTATTTTCACATTTCTCTGCATGATTTTATAATGTCACATTAAATCCTATTTAAAATACACCTAAAAATTCATGCAGTCATCTCCAGAATTATAGAATGAATACTGAGATAGAAGTTAGAAGACCTGGTTAAATATAATTCTCCAATTTACAATATGTGTGTCTTTAGAAAGTTTCATAATTTCTCTGATATACATTTCTCAAAAACTAGAAAGCTATTACAAAGATAAATGTGATAAGGTCTGTGAAATATCTTACATAGTGACTGACACATAATAGGCACTTGAATAGTTTTATATTTAATTTAGATTAAATTGCATTTTTGCATAAATATTTCATGATGAAATATTTGTTTATAGTTTATAAATTTTCCACACTTATCATGAGTCAAGTTATCAGAAATTATAATTAGTAGAGATAAGAAATGTGCTATTTTCAAATTTCTAATTTAGAAAAATTATTTAATTAAAATAATGTCTTTTCATATCCACAAAAATGCATACTGATATGCATGTTTCACACAGAAGTGGGATATTTATTCTCTGCTATGATAAAAACTTTGTTGCTTTAGTTTGGTATGATTTATTTAAAAGTAAATATTGGAAATTCAGATTAAAATTATGCAGAGGAATGACATCAGCAAAATGGAAGAAGAGGCACTCATTCTCCTCTAGGGAATCATCAAAAAACAAGCACAAGTGCCAGAAGCAACATTGTCAGACCTCTAGAAAATAGTCAAGGGTTTATATTTACTAAGTAAAAAATGAATTAAGAAAAAGTCACCTTGAAAATGGTAGAAAAGTTCTGTAGTTTTTTTTAACTTCTCTTGCCACAATCCCCGCCTGGTGTACTAACAGTCTTACAGGAGTGGAAGTTTTAAAGGAACATCAACTTGTATTCCAGTGTGGTTCCTGGCTCCAGTAGCAGCAAAGCAGTCTATATTTGCAAATTTCCATGTTTGTTCACTATAACATGTCTCAAGGATTTCAGAAAGATGGATTTAAGATACTCTGCTTTACTTAATTTGTAATATAGGATGCAAACGTGGGAGATATCGAAGAAAAGAACTACTAATGAACTAACAAACCAAAGATGCATGAATGAAAGATATATAGTAAAGACATTTAATACACGTTAAAAAGGCTTAGAGTGAATGCTGGGAAAGATTTTTTGGGAAAGTAGAAAAACAAAAGGCACTTGTGTGTATGACAGAATATTGAAAGCCACATACATGCCCATGGCAATGTGCATGCTAAGAAAAACCAAGAGTAGATCCTAAGCTTTAGCATTAGCTAAACATGAGCTAATTGTATAAACACGCTAATGACGACACATGACAAAGAATACAGTCTTTGGAAAGAGTTCACAAAGTGTGTAATTAGACTACTTCAGCATACAATAGCAACAACAACAGTAACAACATTAAGAATCATAGCAAAGCAAATGCTATGAAGGAGAAAAATGCATGATGAATAGCAAAAAACAAAACTGAAGGAAACTTTTAAAAGATGCATATAAACTAAAAATCCTGTGTTCATGGATCAGATGATTTAATATTGTTAAAATGTTCATATTATCCAAAATTATGTACAGATTCAATTCAATCCCTACCAAAGACATTATTTTTGCAAAAATAGGCAAATTCATCCGAAAAATCACATGAAATTTCAAGGATTTCTGAATAGCTAAAACAATGTGAAATATAATGAAGATAGAGAACTTATACTTTCTGATTTTAAACATATTAAAAAGCTACAATAATCAAAAGAGTGATACTAATAGAAATAAACAAATAGGTCAATGTAGTAAACTAGTGAGTCATCACATATACAGTCAAATGAAATTTGACAGCAGTGCCAAGACCACTTAATGTGGAAAGGACTGTCTCTTTGATAAATGGTGTTGGGGAAACTGGATACTCACTTACAAAGCAATGCAATTGGATATATATCTCATACAACATACATAAGAATTAAATATGTGATCTTTAAAAGATATTTTTGTTCTCATGTTCATCGCAGCATTATTCACAGTAGCCAAGAGGTAGAAACAGCCTAAATGTACATTGATGGATGTACATACAAGGTAAATATGATATATACATAAAATGCCATATTAATCAGCTTTAAAAAAGAGAATTATAAAATATGCAGCAACATGGATGATACTTGAGACCATTTTGCTTAAGTTGCTTATTAAGTTAAATAAACAAATTACAAAAGAACAAATACTACCATGATTCCACTCAAATGTGCTATCTAAAGTTGTTAAACTCGGAGAAGTTAGAAAATAAAAAGGTAGTTTCTAGGGGTTAGAAAAAAGGGAAAATGAGTTTCTGTTTAATGGTTATGAAGTTTTAATTAAGTAAGGTGAAAAAGTTCTCGAGTTCTGTCATTTAACAAGGAAATAACTCACAATAGAGTACTGGATACTAAAATATTTTTGAGGGTACATTTCACAAGATAACATTTTTACCACAATAAAAATTAATAAGTGTTGGTGACAATGTGGAAAATTTGAAACCCTCATATATGGCTGGTGGAAATATAAAATGGCACAGCTGCTATGGAAAGCATAATGGCTGTTTCTCAACAAGCTATGTATAGAATTATCATATGACTCTACAGTTACACTCCCAGGTATATAAGGAAAAGTTGTGAAAGCAGGGTCTCAGATACTTGTGTGCCAATGTTCATTGTGGCATAATTCATAACAGCCAATATTTGGAGGCAACAAAAGTGTCTATAAACAGATGAATGGATAAACAAAATGTGGCTTATACATTCAATGGGACATTATTCAACAATTAAAATAAATGAAGTTCTGGTTCAAATCAAGGTTCACACATCAACCTTATGAAATATTGAGGATAGAGAAATGCATAAAGACAAAAAGTAGTTTAGAAGCTACTGGGGGTGGGAACAGAGTGAAATAGTGAGCCATGATTTAAAAGTTAGAACGTAATTTTGAGGAGGTAATGAAAAAATACTTTGCCAAATATAGTGGTGATGGTTTCATAACGTTGTGCACATAATTCATAAAACTGAATTGCACACTTAAAATGTTTAAAAGAGTAAATTTTTATGTTATATATATCCCTGCATAGTTTAAAATATTAATAATGCAATATCTAAAAAAACTGAATTATATAATTTTAATTGGTAAATTGGGTAGTATATGAATTCTATCCCAATAAAACCATTAGGAAATGTTGCAGTCACCCAAATTTTCCCATTATGATATCAGTATGTGTGCATGTACATGTGGGCACTAGTAGAGATGTTAAGAATGTAAGATTTTAATCTTTACCTAGAAAGCATGTGTCTAATTTTAATATATTTTCAGCCATTTCAATATTATTTCAGTAAATATATATTTTATTGGCAAAAACTATTAATCAAATAAAGTTAGTACATATTCTTCAACTTAATTCATAATAATTTTAATTTGTTAAATTTGAAAAGTTCTCAGTGAACATCACTAGCAATAATTTCCAACCATCACACATATTTGTAGCTAAGCAACTTTCTCAGAAAATTCATGGAATCTCATAGTTGGAAATGATCTTAAGCATTTGTAATTTTGTAACTTTTTCTGTGATGCTTGAATCCATAAAAGGATGACCGTCATTATTAACTTTTTTTCTAATCTCTTCTATCTTAACTTCATTAAAATCTCCTTTCAAACAATGAAGTTTTAAGCTATGAAATTGTAAACTCTACTCCTGTTGTATAGCAGGTAGCAAAACCAGACAGGAATACCCCTTAGATTCTTCTTAATTTGTAACTATGAGTTGTGCAACCCTGACTTTTGTAAGTAGGTGAGATCTATTCAGTCGTCATTTCTTTCCAAAATAATACTTACAAAAAAAGTTTATTTAGGACTTTATAAATACAGTAGCGCATTTATTGAGTATAAATATATGAATGAAAATGTGATGCCCTGTGCCACTAAATCAAGCACTACTTTATAAACTCAATAAGAACAGAAATTCTAATTGCATAAGACTCAGATATTTAAATAGAATTATAAACAACATTTATTACAAAGCAAATTCATTTCATGTAATATTTCTTCTGCCGGTTATCTACTGCTCATCATTCTGTTTGCAAGGTACTGTGGTTTACAGCCTTCTAGTATGAAAATTACCTGTATATCCACTGCATTCTGTTAATAGGTTGGAGAATATGGATGTGGTGTGTGTGTATGTGTGTGTGTGTGTGTGTGTGTGTGTGTGTGTGTGTGTGTGTGTGTGTGTGTGTGTCTGAGGTGGAAATGGTTATCTGTTACACTGGATAAGAAGATAATATAAATTTACTTACATTTAAAATGGGTTTATTTAGTGGAGTCACAACCATCAATGGCTAGATCAGCTTGTTTATTTGTTTTATTAACCATTGTGTCTTTTATCTCATAGTCCTTATTAATCAACATGTGTTCAGTGGACCAATGCCACACATGTGCAGGTTCATTAAAAAATAGAATCTTGGGCCCCAATCCAGACACACTGAATTAGAATCTGCAGTTTAACAAGATATTCAGGTGCTTCATATGTCCATTAAAGTCTGGAGAATATTTGCATAGATATGTAGGCTTTTATTAATTCACTTTGGTTCAAACAATCCAACACTTAATAAGGGAGCAATACATTTATTTGCTCAGATTTTGTAGGTTGCCAATTTTCATGTTGTTCAGCTTGGACAGATTTTCTGTGTATTGCCAGCTATAGTCCCATATGTGTTTATAGCTATCTGGAGGTTCATATTGTCACTCACATGTCCACATTTAACCGTTTGTCATGTGATAGAGGAAATTGAGTCTAGTATTTTTAATTTAGCAGACTTACCTAGCTTCTTTCACTTGGTAGTAGTTTCAGTGTTCTCAAAAGAATCAAGAGAGGATAAGGTCCACTTGCTCCAGCAACTTTCAAGTCTTGACTTGTGTCATGTCTGCTAATATTCCATTAACCAAAGTAAGCCTTATGATCAAACTGAGATCTTGAATAGATTCAAGACCCAGACTTTACCTCTGGATGAAAGGAGGTCTTATCACAGACAGAAATAGACAAAGGGATGTGAAGAATCTTTGATCATTTTTAGTATCCACTACAAGACTATGTATCAATACAAAATACCCAAACTTTCATATTTCCTAATGAACACAAAATTAATCCACTAATGTTTTAATCTATGTCAAATAAGTAAACATTCATGAAACTGCTAGAGCAAATGAACTCAAGCTGCAGTATTCATTCATTAAAATATCCGCAACCACTTCTTTCACACAGAAGAGAAAAAAATAGCTGATGTCAGAAGGTAAAATAATAATTGAATATTGGCACTTAAGAATGCCAATTTATAGACTACTAATCAAAGGATCTAGTAAATATATATTATTGTAGATACTCAAGGCATATTTGTAACACAGTATCTCATGTTAGATAGTAATTGGATAATAATTGGTGTAATCTATAGAAATAGTCAATATCCATTTGTACACATGGGTGCATGTGTACTTGTAATTTATTTGTAATTTGCAAGAATATAAAAATGCTGAGATAAACAATTAGGAAGTCACAAGTTGTGGTGATATACTCAGCAGAAGAGACTTTGAAGACTGCTTAAGATCTAAAGACAAAGGACTAACATAACTATTATCTGAAGTACAGTAAAACCCTGGTTAATTATGGCCAAATGAACTTAAATTTTCTATTACAATTATGTTATTCTCATTATATTTTATTTCTGCCTAAAGGAAAATATAAAATAATCTAAGGACAAATACTTGAATTTAATTAAAAAATAACTAACATTAGATTTGGCACAATTAAGTACTTAAGTGTTATTAAACAAATGTGTTCCTTACATTTGAATAGATTTTTATATTGAATTTTTTCTTTTTATCCAAATGAAACCTCTTAATAAACAAGCAAGCTTGATGCGTATTTGTTGATTTTTTTATAAAAGTAGACAAACAAAAAAGAACATAGGTCTGAGGATATCAATACATGACATCTAGCCTTTTATACTATCTCTATGTATAGACATGCAAATAAGTATTAGCATTTAGAATATGCAAACAAAGAAATGGTCTTAGTTCATTTGTGTTGCTATCGAGGAATATTTGAAGTTGGCTAATATGTAAAGAAAAGAAGTTTATTTGGCTCACTGTTCTGCAGGCTGCACAAAGAACCTGGCACTAACATTACTTCTAATGAGTGTTTCAGGTTGCTTCCACTCATGGTAGAAGGAAAAGGAGAGCAAGTGTGTACAGGGAATAGAAGCGAGAGAGATGTAGACACATACACACACACACACACACACACACACACACACGGGGGAGGGGAGAGAGAGAGAGAGAGAGAGAGAGAGAGGCAGGCAGAGAGAGAGAAAGAGAAAGGTCCAGGCTCTTTTTAATAACCAACTGTCATAAAAATTAATACTGCAAAAACTCACTTATCAAGCAAAGAGAGAACCAAGCTACTTATGAGGGATATGCTTCCATGATCCAAACAGACCCCTTTATGCCCCCACTTCCAATGTTGTGGATTAAATTTTATCATAAGATGTGGAGAGTCAAACAAACCATGTCTAAGCTATAGCATAACTATGAGACCTACAATCATCAAATAAATAAAAATATATTGCCTATATGATATTATTAATGCATCAAAGTGGAAATTATGTTAGAAGTGGCCCTCAACAAAAGGTTTTGGAGTTATGATATTATTCCCAAGAAATTATGAATAGTCAGAAGAGTCTAATAGATTAACATTTAGTTCAATAGGAATTGTATTATAGATAATTAAAAATCTCTATTACTCTATATTATACCAAAGCAATAATTCTGTTTGTCAAAATATTCAAAAGAATTATCATATAGATTACGAATGGCTTCTAAATTCATGCAATTTTTCTCTTTCAATAACCTATTTTTTCAGAATTATGAAGACATTATTTCCTTCCCACTTGTGCTACCTGAGATAAAGAACTTATTTTAATGAGTCATTATCATAAGTAGCTCTTAGTCATTGTCACTCCATGTCATACAATAAATTAATGAGGAAAACTAAACAGTGCTGTTATATCATATTGCATTTAGTTTGTGGAGTGGCAAAATTGTTCATGAATAATATTCATAACTATAGATTTTTACATGTTTTAAAATAATCTTTGTAAGCAATGCACAAGTATATATATGTGTGTGTGTATATGTATATTTATGTGTACATATGTATATATTTGTATATATGCATATATGTGCATATATGTATGTATACATGTATATATGTGTGTGTGTATATAAATTTACATTAAAAAATCACATCATCCTTTTTTTTCTTGAAGGAACCAGCACTTATGATAAAATAAAGATAAGATTAACAGAAGGATGGAAAATAAATTGTAAATGTTTCAGAGATGTGGCCTAAGAAATCCTCCTCAATGGTAAATGACATATTTCACTCAAAATAATCAAGCTTTTACTGTGGGATTGCCTTAGGAATAAATTGTTATTGTGCATACATTCTACCGAGTAGCCTTGTAGTCACTTTGTTTTCTAGATTACGGTCAAAATTATCTCTTTGCTTTTTCTGTAATGTTTTCCTTTCTCTGAAAACATAGATGCATAGTACATAGAAGTAGGCAGAATTTTTTTTTTAAAGGATCATGTTGAATCAGCAGATATCTAAGCTTTATTTGTGGTTGTTTTATATATATGTGTGCTATTTTCTTAGTGAACTCAATTATTTTGCTTGAAATTTATCAGTATTGTCAGGATTATAACATATTTATACTTTGAAATTAGTTATTTGTATGTAGCAGGATGGAGCCAGTCTGAATTCATTCAACAATATTTACTGAGAACCTACTACATGCTAAGTATTGCTCTACTTGGTGTAGGTATAGTAGTGAACAAAATAGGTAAATATTTGTATCAATGTGGAGCATATTAGAGGACAATTAAAATGTAAAAATAGCATAACAAGCTTATAGAAATATAACTTGATTTTTCAAGTATGTAATTCAAAATAAACTAAAAGGTTGACAAGTTGTAGTTCTTTGAGGATATTACTATAGCAATAATTACATTAATGATGGTCTGTACATGAATTTTTAAAAATAAATGCGATTTCTTAAATGTCTTAATGTCCAATTGACTAACCAATTTATTAGAAAGAAACTAGGCCATAATTCTTAATCAATGAAAAAAAATGTGTATTAATAGAGGACCAATTCCTTTTTTGTTTGTTTGTTTTGAGTTGGAGTCTCACTCTGTCACCTAGACTGGAGTGCAGTGGCCGCTCCCGGCCACTGCAGCCTCGACCTGCTGGGCTCCAGCGATCCTTTCGCCTCAGCCTTCCAAGTAGCTGGAACTACAGGCATGCGCTACCACGCCTGGCTAATTTTTGATTTATTGTAGAGATGAGGTCGCACCAAGTTGCCCAGGCGGATCTCCAATCCGCATACTCAGGCAATCCACTCACCTCAGCCTCCCAAAGCGTGGGATTACAGGCTGAGCCACCGAGCCCGGTTAGGGCCAGTTCATTTAACAGATAAATGAGATGTAGTGATAATAGCTATATTACTGGTATTTTGTTGAATGATTGATTTGCAAACGTTTTTGTATGTGAATTATACCATTTAATAATCTTAACCACCAATTGAGGTCTGTAATATTTTTATTCTCTTTTTACATATGAAGAGACTTAGATTTACATACTTTAAATAACTTATTCAAGATCTTACCACCATTAAATGGAAAAGCCAGTTTTTTTTTCTGCCTGAACCTTTTTTTACCCTTTATAAATTTTAGATTTAGGGTTTATACATGCACATTTGCTACATGGACATATTGTGCAATTATGGGGATTAAGTCTCAGGTGACCCATTCCACAGATAGTGAACATTGTACCCCATAGATAATTTATGAACCCTAAACCACCTTCCCTCCTCTCCAGTGTAGTATATTTTTTCTGTCTTTTTCACTATTGAGCTCCTGCATATGAGTGAGAACATGTGGTGTTTGGTTTTAAGTTTCTGAGTCAGTTCACTTAGGATGATGAGCTCCAGCTCCACTGATGTTGCTGCAAAAAACACGATTTAATTTTTTTATGGCTGTGTAGTATTAGAAGCTTTTTAAACTACTATATTATGGAGTCACTTCAGGTTGCTTTTTATTTGTCTGAAATCATACTCCAACTGAACCACTCAGAGGTCAAAAGTATTCAGAAGAGAGTAACCTAGGTCACAGTTCCATAGTCAGACCCTTGTCATTTTTTTTAATCTTCATCATTATTTTTTGTCTAGACTGGAAACAGCCTTTTTGGGGAGTTCTGTATGATAACTGCCATTTCTTTTACATTTAGTTTACTTTCCATAGTGGAAAATAACACTTTCCTGCTAAAAAAAAATATCTCCAATTTTACCTCAATATATACAAATTAAAATTCATTTTTTAGTGTGACAAATGAAGGCTTTCATAATTTGACCACGATCTGACTTCCAAATCTCATCATCAGATACCTTCTTCTTCAAACTTCTTATTATTTCCAATAACACACCATATTATTTTGCAACTCAGTGGTTTAGGCTAGAATGACTTTAGCCATTCGTCCACTGAAAATACTCCTATTGTTTTTTAAAACTCAACATTACTTCTTCTCGAAAGGCTTTCATGAACTCTGCTTCCACCCTCAAGCAAAATATTTGACGTTTCTTCTTGTAAAGCATTTGGTACTGACTTACAATCCTTTCTATCTATTCTGACTGATTATATTTATGTTTTCCTTTTTACTGTGAATAGTTGAGTCTAGTGAGCCAAATTTTATTAATCACTATACACTCAAGAAGTTGCAAACCGTATGACATGTAATAGGCTCTGGAGAAATTTTTTTTAAGTAATGAATTAAAGATAGATGGTGAATAGCTGGATGAGTACTTATGGAGATATTAAAGTATTGAGATCATTTACTGATAGTTAAAATATATTTTCATAAATCAATCAAATTCACATCATGTACTTGAATTAGTTGAATTCAAAATAATGGGGTTTGTGAGGTATTTTTCCCCAACTTACTATGAAATATATGTTATTGCTTTTTTACCAATATCTGATATTTGTTAAGGTCTAAAAAAGTCATTATGAGTACTCATTTGAGATTGCTAGTGGACTCTATCTTTTTATTTTGGCTTTGACTAGAGAGAAGTCTATGTATAAGTTCTATGTTGACAATATGCGATGTTTTCTTCATTCAACTGAAATGTTTATCATCTCCACAAAAAGTAACAGGACGTGAATTATGGTGGAAAATTTTTGCAGTGGCTACATTGCCATTTTGGCCGGGGCTTCTTGCTTCATAATGCAGCAGGTACAAATGCTCGCATGATATATTGTAGCTTATTTTGCCTATTTAGTTTAATGAAAAAATAAATGATAACTATACTTCTAAGATTCATGGCTAAAAGAGATGTAAATTTTTATTTCTTGAAACCAGTTCTTATTTTCTTATTTCCACAGGTAAAAGAAAAAATGTGTAGTGCCTAAAAGTGTCTACATTCCCATTTTATTTCAAAATAATAACTAAGACTATAAAATACTACCTTGAGCTTTGACCCAGAAACAACTGTAGCTAACTATAGGCACTGTGCATTAAAAAAAATGAAAGTAATGGATAAATGAACTTCCTACTAAATTTTCAATGTCTTTTCATTCTATTACTGGCCAATTACTTTGGGGGACTAAAAGATAGAATGTTTTACTAAAATGATTTTATTGAGCCAACATTTTGTTTTGTTTTACCTTTTCTTTCTTTTTCTTTACAAGTGAAACATAAAGCCATTAAAGTTTCTCATCTTGGTTAATTTACATTTATAGTCAAATTCTCTCAAAGGTATCAAGACAGCTATGTGAACAGCAATGTTAACTGATAGTTGATTTGTAAGTGGACTATCATAATTAAACACAGAAATTCAAACTTGATTCATTTATACATACTACCACCCATGCAGACCTGAAAGACTTGAAATAAGAAAGGGTGTTTCAGGGAGGAGGGGAAGATGGCAGCTGAGCCAGTTAGACTATGCGAGTCCTCGTGTGAGTGAGTGATGTATGAAAAATTTTGTGTATGTGCTGGTGAGTGAGTGGGCATGTGAGTGGCTTACTGAGAGAGAGCTAGAGAACTAGTGGCCAGGGCTCTCCTGGTGCAGTGGCTGGTGCCACAGCATCTGAGCTTGGACCCTAGAGATTCCCAGGTTGCAGAAGCTGAGCACTATTTTTTCTTTCTTTTCTTTTCTTTTTTTAAAAAAATCAACAAATCCTGCCTGGCAAGAAAACACTGGGAGAGACTGTCTAAGTGGGGCTCATGAGTGGGTTGCCAGGCCTCTGGTGCAGCAGCAGGTACTGCAGCTTCTCTACTTGGTCCCTGGCTCTTCCTGGGTTGCAGAAGCAGAGCATCCTTGTTTTGTTTTGTTTTTTTAAATAGAAGTTTTCCTTTGGAAAAGTGGTGGGGAGACACTATTTCCGCAGGCACTCCCTCACCACTGAAGCAGGAGAGAGACTGCTCCGGGCGTTACCTCATCACTTCAGCATCTTGCAGGGTGAAGGAAGGGGCTGCAGACAGAGTCCAGAGGCAAGTTCCCATGGAAGAGGACAAGAGAGGCACCTCACCACCATATTGAAGGTGGGACAGGAAAGTGCTCCGACTTGCTCACCATGAACCAAAAGATCCAATCTCTGTGACTGGTGGATCAACTACTCAGGGCTTGATCATGGCCCCAAAGGGAATATCCTGAAAGGACAAACTTCAGAGGGACCTGACTAGTGCTGAGTTCCAGGCGCCCCACCCCCTACCCTGATCCAGGAAGGAAAAAGGGTGTGGCCAGAAAAAGAGGAGGAAGAACTCCAAAGACATCAGTAGTGAGTCTGGGGCTGACCCAAACCCCCTCCTTCCCAGCAGTCCTCTGAACATCAGACACACACAGCTGAGCAACAACTGAGAGGGACAAACCCAGGTAGAGACTGGATGTCAGTTGCAATAGGAGAACTCCATTCCAGGATAGGGCTGGGTGTGACACCCCAGTGAGAGTACGTACTTGGGGAGGAGACAGTCTTGTACCTCCCCACTAGACACCTCCCTGACCATACAAGAGTGGAATGGGAGACCTGCAGCCCCACCCACCTCCCCTGTCCCTCCTCCTTTCCTGCTTCCTTCCCTGAGGAGGAAGTGAAAGAGGTAACTCAGCAGGAGAGTCCTGATTAGAGGAATAGTTACAGAGCCTGCCACAAGAGGGCAGGTTTTTTGTTTGTTGGTTGGTTTCAGTTTTTGTTTTTTTAATTTTCAATTATTTTTTAATTAAAAACAATTTTTTGACTGTTAGGTCATCTATTTTTGAAATATTTTTCCTTTGTGCAAGAATGTTAATGTGAGGGTTTGATCTGCATCGCCCCCCAAAAAAATTTCTTTTCTTTTTCTTTTCTTTTTCTGTTTCTTTCTTCTTTTATTTGTCGATTTCTGTTTATGTGTGTATATGAATGATTGTTTATATTTCAATTTTGTGGTTGTTGTTGTTTTTTTCTTTTGTTCTTCTGGATCTTTTTAATATTTATTTTTTATAATTTAAGGGGTATTTGAATAGATGTGTGAGTGTTCAACCTAAATTGCATTTTTTTTTCCTTTGTTCTTTCTGCTTTTCTTCTCCATTCACTTTGCACTAGGCGTGTGAGTGTTTAATTTTCCTGGGGGTCTTTTTGTTGCTGATCATTTTGTTTTGCTTTGTTGTTATTCCAGTTTGTTTTGGAGTGTGTGTGTGTATGTGTCCAATTGCTTTTGCATTGGTTTCTGCTTTGCATCATCATATAGAGTGGTATTGCATAGTGGGTCTCAGGGAACACACACCACAATAAGTGAACATTTTAATTTGCAAGTAGTATCTGATTCGTAGTGCCCCCATTCCCAGTTTAATGGAATTTTGAAAACTACAAGAGACAGCTGAGCTTCTCATCCACTATTCTGTTTCAAAATAGAACAAATCCAGAGCCCAAATCAGGGAAGAATAGAGGTCTGAACAAACGTCAGAAGGGAAAGCCTCTACCACTGACACTGAATAACAGAACTAAAGAGAAAAACAAGAGATCTGTCACAAATAAGGAAAAGCCAAAGGAAGACCTCAGGCAATTTCAAGTGTACCAGAGACAAAACTCCTGAAAAGTCAGACCTTGGTGCCCAAACAATGGAAGTCACCAAAGACTGTCTCCAGAATATGACAGGGATTAGGGAATGGATGGAAAGAGTGAATAGGACTCCAGAAAGACAAGATGTAACACTGAAAGAACTTGTAACAGATTTTGGCAATAAAAATTTTATACAGGAAATAAATAACAAGATGACAAGCATGGAAAGCAGAATTAATCTAGCTGAAGAAAGAATCTCAGAACTTGATGACTAGAACATGGAATTAACACAATCTGTAAAAAACATAGAAAGAAGACTCAGAAACAAAGAACAAAGCAATGAGAGATGTGTGATTATGTCAAGAGGCCAAATCTATACCTGATTGGTATCTCAGAAGAAGAAAGGGAAATGGAGTACTACATGGAGTAAGTATTCCAGGAATTAATCTAAGAAAACTTTTTCCATCTCATCAGAAATGTAACCAGCCAATCACAAAAGATACAGAGCAACCCCATAAGACATCAGATGAGAAGAATAACCCCTAGAAACATAGCCATTCGCCTACACAAAGTAGGCACAAAAGAAAAAATTCTAAAAGCAGCAAGAGAGAAAGGTCAGACTACCTACCAAGGAAAACCAATTAGAATAGCAGCAGATCTAAAAGCAGATACATTACAAGCAAGAAGGCACTGGAGCCCTATATCCCAAGTCCTCAAAGAAAATCAATTTCAACCAAGGATTTCCTATTCAGCCAAGCTCAGTTTCATCAGTAATGGAGAATTAAAATCCTTCCCAGACATCCAATCCCTAAGAGATTATGTAGCTTCCAGTCCAGCTCTAAAGGAGACACTTAAAAAGGTATTAAGCACAAAAGAAAGAAGAAAAAATTGACCACACACTACCCAAGAGAACAACAGAGCACAGCTTCAGCAGAGAATACAGTGCAAAAAGAAACTTGAAAACACACACATACCTTAACCCCAAAGTCAAAATAAAACAAGCAAACAAAGGAAAAAATTTATAAGAACCTCATGACAGGGATAAACAATCATATTTCAATAATCAGCCTGAATGTGAATGGACTAAATGTACCACTGTAAAGACATAGAATGGTGGACTGGATAAGAAACCATGACCCAATTATTTGGTAATCCAGGACACTCATCTCACTACAAGGGATGCACACAGACTCAAAGTTAAATGCTGGAAAATGAGTTTCCAGGCAAATGGATCACAAAAGAAGGCAGGAGTTGCAATCTTAATATCAGACAAAATGACATTTAAGCCACAAAAATTTTTAAAAAATGCAAAACGGCACTACATAAAGATAAAAGGTTCAATCCATCAACGAGAATTATCTATCCTAAACATATACACAACCAACACAGGAGCACCAGCTTTTATAAAGCAAGTACTAAGTAAACAAACAAACAAAAAAAGATATTGACTCTAACACTATTATAGCAGAGGACTTGAATACCCCCATTGACAGCCCTAGATTGATCATCAAGGCAAAAAATCAACAAGGAGATCCAGGACCTAAACTTGACACTTAACCAAATGGACTTAATAGATACCTACAGATTATTCCACCCAACAACCACAGAATGTACACTATAGTCATCACCACATGGGACATACTCCAAGACTGATCACATCCTTGACCATAAATCAAGCATAAACAAATTCCATAAGATTGAAATTTTGTTATGCACATTCTCAGATCACAGTGGAATAAAAATAAATGTCAACACCAACAACATTTTCCCAAAGCCCACAAAGACATGGACACTAAACAGCATGATGCTGAACAACTATTGGGTCAACAATGAAATCAAAGCAGAAATTGAAAGATTCCTGGAAACAAATGAAAATGAAGAATCATCTTACCAAAACCTCTGGGATGCCCTGAAAGCAGTTCTCAGAGGGGAATTTATATCTCTATGAGTACACATCAAGGAAACGGGAAGATCAGATTTGAGAGCCTAACAAATCACCTAAGGGAACTGAGAAGACCACCAAAACCCCAACTTTAGCAGAATAATAAAAATCTCCAAAAAAAGAGTCCAAATACAGACATAGGAGACAAAAAACTTAATAGAAAACATCAACAACAACAAAAAACCTGGTTCTTTGAAAGAATCAACAAGATTGATTGGCCCGTAGCCATGATGACCAAGAAAAAGAGAGAAAAAGCCCAAATCAACACAATCAGAAATACAAAAGATCAAGTCACAACTGACCCCGAAGAAATACAAAAGATTATCAGAGATTACTATGTACACCTATACGGAAACAAACTTGATAACCTAAATGAAATGGAGAATTGTTGACACCACACAACTTCCCCAGGTTGAAACAAGAAGCCATTGAGACACAAAAGAGACCAATAACAAATCTGGAAATTGACTCTGTCATATGAAAACTACTTTTAAGAAAAAGCCCTGAACCGAATGACTCTACAGCAGAATTCTACAAAATGTATAAGGAGGAGCTGATATCAATCCTACTGAAAGTATTCCAGACAATGAGAAAGATGAATTCTCCCCAATCCATTTTACAAAGCTAACATCACCCTGATACCAAACTGGGTAAAGATCCAACAAAAAACGAAAACCACAGGCCAATATCCCTTATGAACATAGATGCAAAAATCCTTAACAAGATTCTAGCAAATCGGATCCAAAAACATATGTCAAAAATTATTCGACCAAGTAGACTTCATACAGGATGCAGGACTGGTTCAACATTTGCAAGACCATCAATATCATTAAATACATCAACAGATGTAAAAACAAGAACCACATGATTACCTCATTAGATGCAGAAAATGCTTTTGATAAAATCCACCATCGCTTCTTGATAAAAAACTTTCAAACACCTAGGTATAGAAGGAGCATACCTCAAAATAGGAAGTGCCATCTACGATAAACCCACAGCTAACATATTGCTTAATGGACAGAAGCTGAAAACATTTTCCCTGAAAACTGGAACAAGACAAGGCTGCCCACTCTCACCCCTCTTGTTCAGCATTGTGTTGGAAGTCTTAGCTTGGGCAATTAGACAAGAGAAGGAAATCAGGGGTATCCAAATAGGAAAAGAGGAAGTC